>NC_084889.1:24950760-25155760 GCF_958979055.1 Alnus glutinosa | reverse complement strand
TCCTGCAAGATAATTTCTGGTATATTGGGAGGATTCCTGAAGAAAATTTATTAGCTAGTATATATAGATAGAACCAGAGAAACGACATGCATCGGAATTCTTTAAGTTTTTAATAGAAAATCCTGTCCTTGATGTATATAATCAGCAAGAGAGAAGTACAATACCATCCGAAAATTTCAGCACCGACGCACCATAAGAAGAATAAGAGCATTGAGGTGATGGAGATGTGGCAGAGGAGGGTAACAAAATTGTACTCCACGACTTCAAAAAGAAACCATATGACTGTCATCCCAATCAAATGTGTAGCTGATACAGTTCTGTTCTTCCATAACAACAAATCTGCCACTGCAAATCCAATTCCAATTTATCCGGGTCATGACAAATGGTAAAAACCATAGGAATGGTAAGAAACAACATCAAGATATGATCTATGACCTAGATGCTAATTAATTATCTGATAGCCACTCACATGAAAACATAATTAAGTTGGAAATTGTCTGTTACTCAAAAAATTTATATAGTTCAACTGGAAAACATTTTCAATTAATTGATCATATATAAAATTTTTTTTATCGAGCTCAATTGACTCCACTGACTATGATTCTTATACATTCTACGTTGATTATGATTCTTATAAATAGTATGAGTGATTATCACCAGGGGGCGATTAGATCCTTAGATACTTGTAACCAATTCTGAAAGCCCAATAGAATAGAATTCAAAGCACCTTTTTCCAACAATTTCCGTCCTCCATCTCGTACTTCTAGTCAATTCCCGGAAGCCACCGGCGCCATAGGTTCAGGCAACTAAGCCCGCCGGACAGCCGGTGACTCCCTCTTCCACCATGTCGTCTACGCGGCCGTCAAAGGTTTTTCCCACTTATATATGACGACCGAATCTCGATTTCAGATCCCAAATCGGGAATTCTTCCTAGAAATTGTGAATCTCGATTTCGGGTTGATTTCTTGCCTCCTCTTCACGTAGATTAGCAAGAAGAATCAATCTACGAGTCAACACGACCTAGAGCTTTTGGGTCTACTTTTTTGTTAAACAACATGAAAAAATTCACGTCATTTGATTTAATAAACGACGTAAACAACTGTACGTCGTTTGTTGTTTAAAGACAAGAATTCAGGTCGGTTCACAACTAAACGACGACAAAGACTGTTCTTGACCAGGTATATCACGGCCGAAACCAAAGGACGAGAATTAAACGACGCGGTAACACTACTGTTCATGTCGGTTATTTGACAATTGACGTCGACTAAAGAAGAACGTGAATGGTCTGGTTTTGTGCAGACGTTGATCATTCAATTCAGTACATGCATTTTCACAGTCCATATTAACTAAATAACAAGCTATGAAACGATCGAGAGTACTGTAGTATATATATGGATAGATAAATAGTACCTTTTCCTCCTCCGAGCAGTTGATGTACATCTCTTCCAATATAACTTGTCATGGTTAATTATTGTCAAAAGTAATGTGCTGCTAATATTTTCACTGCGCGAGTTTTATATGTAAAAAGGGGATCGATCAGGTTCTAAGATTCATGGTGAAGTAAACTATGATATATCGATCAAGTAAGGAATGCCTTTGCATGCCCGCCAAGACTTGAATAACTTGTGCGTGAGCGCAGTACTCCATCTATTCCAACTTTTTCGAAAATACTCTAGCTAAATCAATATATATATATATAATTAACTAATTAAATTGTTTTAAAGTACTTACAAGTGTACGAATCGTTTGCATTGAAGGGTTTTACAAGTGCGAGATCGATCTCACAGAGAAATGATCAAAAATCAGTTTCTTGTTTAACAACTACAAAAAAATCACATTTTCTTGACGGTTTTTATCTAGACGGTTTTAGAATTATAGTTTTACAGTCAGTTTTATAAAACCGTCTATAAATATACAGATGGTTTTAATAAAACCGTCTTTAAATTTAATGACAGTTTTATTGAAACTGTCTGTATATTTTAATTTCCAGGCGGTTTTATTGTAACCGTCTGTAAATTTATAGACGATTTTTAATAAAATCGTCTAGAAATTAATATTCAGATAAATTTAGAAACCCTTTTTTTGAAAACATCTGCAACATTTTTTTTTCCCTGTTTCTTTCTTTTTAAAACAAAACCAATGATTCTCTTTTTAAAACAAAAGTCATCTCTCTCTTTCCCTCGTTCTTCTTCCTCTCTCCAGCCGGCGATGGAAGACGGGCAATGGGATCTGGACAGTCAACTGGAACGGGACGACGGGATCTTGCGACTGTAGAGATTTGGTTATTGGCCAGATCCAACCAGATCTGTCAAACCTACGCCGGTGTACGTGTGTGGGTTTGACAAATCCGGCCGACCGAAACCCACGCTCGGTCGACTTTGTGACCGAAATACAAAGAGAGATCCGGCCGGAATACGTGGATTTCCAGCCAGTTTTCTCTTCCTCTCTCTTTCTCTCCCCCCTCCGCCCTCCTCGTCACCACTTTCTTCCAAACCACCGGACGGGTCTTTGTTTTTTATTTTTGGGTTTGGATTGTGATTAGGGTCATGGCTGCACTGTGGGTACCATTTGACAACATCTATTGCCGCACCGGCGCTTCTAAGCCTTCCTTATGCAATGGCCTTTCAATGGTTGGTTTTCAGACAGATTCGGCTGGATCTGTGGCAACTTCGATAGAATGTAGAAGCTTTGACCGATGGACAAAAAAAATATTAATAATAATTATATTAAAAAATAATAATAATTATAATTATTAAAAAAACAAAAAACAAATTCTGGATGGTCTTGGGCAAAATCGTCCAGAATTTTCTGGATTATTTTGCCCAAACCATCTATAACCCGGATTAGCGACACATTTTCATGTACGGTTTGAAACCGTCCAGAGAAAACCATCTAGACCTTTTTCTAGACAGTTTTTTGCAATTTCTGGACGGTTTCAAACCGACCAGAATTCTTGAAATTTTTGTATTGAACTAATCTCATTTTAACCTAGTTCCAAATGTTGAGGTTCAAACATGCAAAATAACAACTAAGTTAAAGATGATGAAAAACAAAATATAAGAAGAACTAAGGCTTAAGATTCCACCAAACCAAATCCAACAACACACATTCTTGTTTTTCATTTAAACACTCAAATAACATTTAAGCTTTGCATTATTATTCAAGTATTTAACCATATATGTTAGAACTATTTAATGAATCCATTTCAAAGATAAATCACAAAGAGTACCCATTTGAAATCAAACCATTCATCGTACCCATTCAAAGAACAAATCACAATGGATACCATTTTCAAACCAATAACTCGATGTATCCATCGGTTGAAACACATTAAATGCCCTACTACTTCAATAAATGCACATTCACTTTAACGCATAAGCAATAAAGAGAATGAAACTTGAATAGCATTTCAATAAAAGTTGAAATGTACAAATAACATAACAAGAGTGTGAGTGTTATCAATGGTGAAGTTTCATCATCAACCTTAGTTGAGAGTTCTAGCCTTCCCTGACTAAAAACACCACAAAAGCTTGAAGAAATAACATGAAATTAAAGGAAACTTAAAATAAAAGAGTTACAAAATGAAAAGAGTTTTTGAAACTAAGCTATAACAGGAGAGAAAATGGCCTAGCTACTGCCCTAATTCGTTGGTTTACAAGGAGGGGATAGCTATGGCTTTATAGATGAGCATTAAGGTTTGAGGGCCAAGCAAAAAGACTCATCTACCCCTCTCTAAGGTTCCGTCTCTTGCAAGAGACAAGCCTGAGCACAAAAGCAGCGTGACCTTCTACAGAACCAGAGGAAGAAGTGCTTTTGTCATAAGCAAATCGCTGATTGGAGTTTTGGTACGATTCTACGTTTTTGCCAGTTCTGCAGGGTGCGCTTGAGCTCAATAAGGCTGGGCTCAAGCTCACTCAGGCCGAACGTCTGCTTTGTGGTGCATTGCGGTGCGCTGATGGCTGCTGAGGGCGCGTGAGCTCAAGCTCAATAGGGGTGGGCTCGAGCTCACTCGGCTTGAAGGCTTCTTTGCAGCACATCATAGAGGGCTGAGGGCTGTTGTCGGCACGTGCGCTCGAGCCCATTGCCTTAAAATCCTAATTTTTAGCCTAGCCTTTTTTGCCTCAAAACCTCAATTTTTCACTTGATGACATGCAAAATGCTAAAGAAACAAAACTAACAAAATACATAAAAAAAAATAACAAAGCTAAAGGCCTAACTTATGCAAATTAAGAGGTCCAAATATACAATATTTGCTACTCATCAAATACCCCAAAACTTACATTTTGCTAGTCCCTTAGCAAAACAAAATGAATAACAAAATCAAAGCAAGAAACATAAGTCCTCTTTCGTGGGAGAAATGATTGCATTTTGTTAGTTTGTGATTGGTTGCATTCTGTTTGACAAAATCACTTGTATATAATGTTACTACATATTCAGAGATACCGTTTATTTCAGAGTCTTCATTTCAGAAATGTGCTTCTCAACGTTCGAAGAAGATTCTGTGCAGTTTCCAAGTCAGATGAAATTGGATCCAAAGTTTCCGTTTGAACGGCCCAGTCATGCGTCCGGATGCCCATCAGTGTTTACAGTTTAAGCTTGCAACCGTTTGGACGATTCAGCAGCACGTCCGGATGCTCTTCAGAGATCCAGAAGAATATATCGTTCAAGTGCATCCATCTGGATGATGTGGCAATACTGTCTGGATGCTAGTCAGTGTTCGACAAGTAAAAGGATTTCCTTTGCAGACACAGATATGGGAAGACAGCTGCAGTCGTCCGGACGCTATCCTTGATAAGGCAAGACGTGGAGAGGAAATGCAACCGTCCGGAAGTCAAGGCAATACCGTCTAGACGCCAGACCTTATTATGAAAATTGCGTGCAGCTGAAGTGCAACCGCCCGGACGCAACCTTATTTAAGAAAGAGAATCAGCGCTTTTTGAAAAGCTGGTTGCACAGTTAACCGTCCGGACGGCCTCAGCTTATATCCGGACCCCACCTAGAGAAATCCGAATCAGAGTCGATTTTGGTCTTCTTCAGCCTATATATAGAGGCCTCTAGGCATGTATTATTTACAAAATTCGGTATTGAATTCTTTAGAGCTTAGAGAGTATATTTTAGGAGTTATTGTGCTGATCCGTTTGCTCTCAAGCCATTGCCATTGTGTGTTGTTCCTGTGCTACAATTGAAGTCTATCTTAGGGAGAAGCCCTAAGGTAAAGGAATCTATAGAATACCTCTTCAAGTAGGAGACTTGGTTGGGAAGCGTTCGCGTTGTATTACGTGTCAGAGTGCTAGATACTATCGCTGCATTGGGTATGTGAGTGTTACTGTCTATATACTAGCTTTGTCTTCTGATAATGAATTTCTTGGGTTTGGCTGCCCTGGAGTGATTTTTCTCTTAATTGAGTTTTCACTTCGTTAACAAAATATTTGTGTCATTTAAATTCCGCATTTATAATATTTTGTTACACATTGTGCACACATACACAGTTAAATAGAAGTCAACTTTATTTTTCACATTTAGATATGCTACAAGTCTTTTAAACCCCAAGGACTCCCTAGTGGACGAGTGAAGTCTCGTGAGGCCGGTTTGTTAGAAATGATACCTACAAACATTGAAGTACTAAATTGTTAATCAAGTAAAAATTTGTAGACAAACACATAGTTCATACATCATAAGCATGCTTAACAAAATGATCATCACATCATTAAGACATAAAAAATCAATCAACACATAACTGGAATATTGAGACAGCACATGTTTAAGTAAGTGTAAGGTGTGATTAACATAAACTCATGACGTTTCAACTTTTATCAAAGCATGTGTTACACTACAAGAAATTTGATCATTAGCAGCCACATTATTAGCGGCCAGCACATAGTGGCCGCTAATGATCATATTATTAGCGGCCACTTTTAAAAATGGCCGCTAATAATACACTATTAGCGGCCAAACACAACTGGCCGCTAATAGTTGCCGCTATATGTAAACTATTAGCGGCCACCTAATTGTGGCCGCTAAAAATATTTTTACTTTTTTCGTTTTTTTTTTTTTTTAATTTTTTTTTTTAATTTGTTTGTAAAAAATATATATATATATTTTTTTTTGTTTTAGGTTTTTTTTTGAAAAATTGGTTTTTTTTTTTTTTTAAAAAAAAAAAAAAGTTAATTTTTGGTTTTTATTTCAACAAAAAAAAAAATCGTTCTTTTTTTTTTTTAAATAATTTAGTAGAAAACTAGTTTTTCTTTTTATTTTTTCTTTTTTTTTTTAAAAAAAATTATTTTCATAATTAATGCACTATGGTCGATCAGATGGTTTATCAATCATATTAATCAATCAAACCTTCATTGTGTGAAGTCTGATCAGTCAAACTCCATCACGATCAATCAAATGATCTATCGATCCTATTGGTCTATCAAGATAGATCGAAAGATCTATCGATCATATTGATCGATCATGATCGATCGAATGATCTATTGATCCTATTGATTGATCAAGATCGATCGTATGATCTATCGGTCCTATCAATCGATCACGATCGATTGGATGATCTATCGATCCTATTGGTCTATCAAGATCGATCGAATGATCTATCGATCCTATTAATTGATCACGATCAATCGGATGATCTATCGGTCCTATTGATCGATCACGATCAATCGGATGATCTATCGGTCCTATTGATCGATCACGATCAATCGGATGATCTATCGGTCCTATTGATCCTATTCATGATCGATCAGATGATCTATCGATCCTATTGATCAATCTTTATAGACCAATAAGATCCATAGATCATCTGATCGATCATGATGGATCAATAGGACTGATAAATCATCTGATCGATCATGATGGATCAATAGGACCGATAAATCATCCGATCGATTGCGATGGATCAATAGGACCGATAGATCATCCGATTGATCATGATCAATTAATAGGATCGATAGATCATTCGATCGATCTTGATAGACCAATAGGATCGATAGATCATCCAATCGATCATGATCAATCGATAGGACCGATAGATTATCCGATCGATCCTGATCAATCAATAGGATCAATAGATCATCCGATCGATCGTGATCGATCAATATGATCGATAGATCATCCAATCGATTGCGATCGATCGATAGGACCGATAGATCATCAGATCGATCCTGATCAATCAATAGGACCGATAGATCATCTGATCGATCCTGATCAATCAATAGGATCAATAGATCATCCGATCGATCGTGATCGATCAATAGGATCGATAGATCATCCGATCGATCGTGATAGATCTATAGGATTGATAGATCATCCGATCGATCGTGATCGATCAATAGGATCGATAGATCATCCAATCGATCATGATCGATAGATCATTCGATCGATCTTTATAGACCAATAGGATCGATAGATCATTTGATCGATCGTGATGGAGTTCGACTGATCAGACTTCACACAATGAAGGTTTGATCGATTAATATGATTGATAAACCATCTGATCGACCATAGTGCATTAGTTATGAAAATAATTTTTTTAAAAAAAAAAAAATGAAAAACGAAAAATAAAAAAGAAAAACTAGTTTTCTATTAAATTTTTTTAAAAAAAGAAAAAAGAACCATTTTTTTTTTGGGTTGAAAGAAAAACCAAAAATTAACTTCTTTTTTTTTTTAAAAAAAAAAAAAAAAACCAATTTTTCGAAAAAAAACTAAAACAAAAAAAATATATATTTTTTACAAACAAATTAAAAAAAATTAAAGAAAAACAAAAAAAAATGAAAAAGATTTTTTATTTTTTAAAAAACAAAAAAAAAAAAAACTGAAGATTTTGAAAACATAAAAAAAAAAATAAAAAATAAAAAAGTAAAAATATTATTAGCGGCCACATAATAATCAATTATTAGCGGCCATATAAAAAAGTGGCCGCTAATATGTAAAACACAATGTTTTGATCCCAAAATTTAGGCGGGTGTTCTTGGCGCTATGGGAGTTTTTCGGGCGAAATTCATCTAGGCCAGTTCTTCACTTCCATCTTCTCCCCTTTCTTTAGCATTTTTAGAAGTCTCTCTCAAGCTCTCTCTCTCGTCCACTCTCACGTCTCTCTCTCTCTCTCTCTCTCTCTCTCTCTCTCTCTCTCTCTCTCTCTCTCTCTCTCTCTCTCTCTCTCTCTCTCTCTCTCTCTCTCGTCCCTGTCGAGTCTCTCTCTCACGCTCTCTCTTTTCCCCTCAACTGTCGTACTACCCCTCAACTCCGATCTCTAGCGCCGTTTCCAGCTAACTCCGTCGACCGCTTTTTCGGCAGCCTCCAGCCAACTCATTTGTCTAAGATTTGCACTTCAGCTGCACCGGTAACAAATTTTGTATTATCAATTTAAGTTTTTGGGTAATTTGGGTGATTTGGGTTTGTGCTGAAATTGAATTGGATCATTCTTGCCAAATTGAATTGGATCAAGTTTTTGGATCATTCTCGCCAAATGATCTGTTATCTTCTGTCAATTTGTTTTGTTTTGTTTTCCTTTTTCTTTCCTTCTTTTATATTCGATAGTGGTTACTTGCATCTACATCTCTCTCTATCTCTCTCTCCCTTCTTTTATTTATGGCACAAATTTGACCTAATTTACATTTTACATTATCACAGTAGTTTCGTTTTATTGGATTAACTTGGGTTTTGCTCCTTATAGGTTGGTGAACTTACTAGTTTGCTAACATCTGATTTAGGTTCTCTTAAAAATATTGTGAGTGAGAACATCTCAAGGGATCGTGGATTCAGGGCACTTTCTGAGGCAAGCTACTCTACACCATGCACAAGTGAGCTAAAAATGTTTTCTACATTTAAGCAAGTGCACAGTTACTATTCAAAAGTCACATAAATTTCCAAAATGTTTTGATTTAATGCTACTCCAATTTGATTTTTTTTTTCTTTTTAGAATGAAATTATAGTTTAATTACTGTTCTCCAATATACATTATTGCAACTTATCATTTTCTTAAAATATTTTCCTATCTGTGTTTTCAGTTTTCAATTTATTACCATCTTCATTAGGGTCATTATGTCTCTTGTTTTATTTGTTCTTGTAGGTCGTTGGGACAATAAGCATACTATTTGTCTTGTCCACTCAACTTGCACCTATTCTGGGCTGCTGATGCTTACTGTGTCTGTTTTAGTTGGTAAATAATTATCTTTGATGTTGTTAGCTAGTAGTTTATGTTGTCTATTCTTACCAAGAAGCATGATATTGCTCCCAAATCTCTTTGAAATCTTACAGCATTAGAATGATTTGCACTAACATGTTGAGTAATTTATTGATATATGCCCAATTCGGCTTAGAGTAGAGGTAGATCATCTCTATTGAAATTTTATGATTGAATGAGCTTCTATATTTGCCTGTGGGGTGTTGACATTGCAAGTTGGCTTTGCTTAGGAATTATTCCTAAATCATGTTGGTTCTTTTCTGTTATCATTACGATATAGTATCACTGGAAATTTCATAAGCTCTCGTCTTTTATTCATCCTGTCTTTTCTTTCTGCTGACTATAATTGATTTTCTCAAGCTGTGTACAAGAGATCAACTGTACCTGTTTTTAAAGCTCATGGGTTGGCCCAGGCATCCATAGCTGATTGTGTGACAGAAACAGTTTCTTCTATACGTACTGTAAGTTCTTAATAGAGTTATTTGCTATTCAAACCCTGAAGACTGAAGAGTACTCTGTTTTGTACTCTGTTTTCAACCATCACATGATGTGATGAAGTGGTGGAATAAATCTAGATTTTGCTTCTTAACATTTCATTTTCAAAACTTGTTCTTTCTCCATACAATAGTAAATACAATGCTTCAAAGAAAATAAAATAAAACTAATTAAATATGGGTAATCCCACAAATATATGCTATTTTGTATTCCTTCTTCTATTCCTTTTTATTCACGTAACATTGCCAATCTACTTTTAAATACCATATCAGTAAAAAATGATGAGAGAATGATAAGGGAACACAAAATATCATTTAAAAGTAGAAATTATAACATAAATTTTAACACAAAATATCATATGTGTTTGATGTAGTGGTTAAAGCATGGATACACAGCAAATGAATGAAATTATAACATAAATTTTTATAGGTCAGATCCTTTGGGGGTGAAAAGCGTCAAATGTCAATGTTTGGTAGCCAGGTAATATATTTCAAGTACTAGTTGTTGTTGTCATGGAGATATGAAATCTTATTCATTGCTGTTGTCATGCTGTCTTTGGTTTTGTTGACAATTGTATAGAATTGTATGCTTTGAAAATTGGGTGTCCAGTTATATTATGTTGTGTTTGGTTTTTTTTAGGATGAAAATTAGCTGTTGGACTTTGGTTTGTAATGTGCCTTGTTGGCATTAGGGTTCTAGGCTTCATGCAGGTTTTCTGTTGGAGGGTGTTGTATTCTTTATTTGGGTGTTAATAAAAAATTCATTCATATAAAAAAAGAAAAAAGAAAAAAAAAAGAAAAAAGGAAGATACCTTCTATGTTTTGAAGGATTATGACAAATGTTCTTCCTTTTCATTGAGGATAAGAATTGAACCTTATCCAAGCACAAAGCAAAACTGAATATGTGTATTGAAAGAAAATTGATTAAGCATTAAATGATTCCTTTATGTTGCTTCTAATCTTCTCTTATGGGCTGGCGGACGTGGCCACCCTTTCAGACCCCAGTTTGGTTAGAAGTTAATAATAAAGCTGAAAAACATATAATTAATGCATTCCTATCAACTGCCTCCACATATATGACCAAAACAGTTAATTAAAGCAAATTTATAAAATAATATACTAAATCTAGAAACTGATTGCTTTCTTGATTTCTGAAGCTAGCTAGTATTAATTTTGCTTGTATAGTGCAACTGAGTAGCTGATTTGCATTTACAGACTTCCTACCAGAAGAGTGGGATAAATTCTTTGTGAAGTACTTATACCCATCCTTTACTCCAACAGTCTTCTTGTTTGTTGCGGGAACAATTGCTTATGGAGTACTCAAGTACCAGCAGAATGAGCAAGTTAAAGATGAGAAATGATATTCAGTTAATATAGACTGATATTTTCAGGTTCTACAAGGAGAAATTTGTTACATTTTCTAAGTGACTATGTTTTACTTGGTTTCTTTAGCTAGGAGGATGTACAACTGTGCCTGTCATGCTTGATAGAAAGATGAATCAGATAAGAAAATATCAAGTTTTAAACAACTCTATGTGTCATCAATTGAAAAATAAAATAAAATAAAATAGATTTTTGCCATTTATATACACATTTATAATAAGAACAATACCTTTTGGATACCTCTCCAAAAGGGGTTGTCCTTCCTGTGAGGTTTTGGGTAAACTACCTTAGAATGGTTAGACCATAAATCTTCTGGTTTCTGCAGATAATAATAATTTTTTTAAAAAAAAATTGTCATAATTGTAAGCCCAAAAGCTTTTCGGGAAGTTCTCTCAAGGTGAGACTTTACCATATTGGCATCGGGAAGTTCTCTCACTGCATAATCTGTTAATGATTCGGCACTGTGGTAGACTGCATACCCTTTTTAGCAAAATAAACTTTCCTCTCACTTGAACTATCACATTAGCTTATAAGTGTAATAAGTACCACGTGGACTGTCATGTGGCACTTTGCATTTTAATAGCTAAAATGATAGTGTCACATATATAACTACAACCAATAGAGATGATTATACATATATAGGAACTTTAAGGACTAGAGGACCAAAAGTTTCAATATTTGGACAACAACTACAAAATAACTATATAACTTTAAGAGAACATATAACACGTGATTTTGTATATCAGATCATTAAGGACCATCTTTTTAGGTTCAACGTTTGCCTCTTTGTTATTTTATAGGATCTTTTTAACAAGTAATTAAATAAAAATAGGATGGATAAATATGTGGTGAGTAATGCTTAAAAATGATACTGAGTGCTTGTTTAAAAAAAAAAATCTAAGTGTTGATTTAAATATAACTGCTATATATTATATAATCACTATTCTATATGGAATTAATTGGCTGATTTAAATAGTAAAAAGTTGGTTGGTCTGGATCCAGGTCCATTTTTTTATATCTTTTTTTTTTATTTACAATATGGAGTAGTAATTCTTAATTTCTTTTTCTATTGAGTGCGCGTGGTAGCTATTCTATTATTCTTGCAGTTATCTAGTATATAAGAGCATAGACTATGATTTATGCTTTGTTGTCTACTTCCCAGTTTTTGTTTTTTTTGTTTTTTTTTTAATTTTTTTATTTTAATGAAATAGTAATGTTGTCACTCTTTTTCATTATCTCTTTAATGATTTTGACATAAGTTGTCATTCTCTCTCTTTTTCATTCTCCTAAACCATTTCTTGTTGGTATTCTTGTGACTTGGGCGTTAATGTAGGCAAAGAGTAAATAGTTATAGAGACATCAAGATGGATCGGAGTTGGATGCAAGAACCTAGTAGATGTTCGGATAGATATCAGGCTGGTGTTGAAGAATTCATAAGAATGGCGGGTAATTGTGTGGGAGTAGATGGTGAGACAAAGTCTCCATGTCGTAAATGTGGAAACAAATATTTTCATCATATTGACTTGGTAGAGCATCACTTGTATGTACATGGAATTGACACTAACTACACTCGATGGATATTCCACGGGGAAGAAGATACGTGTAGGGTAAATGTTACTGGCAACTCGCAATCTGTGGGTGTGAATGAAACGATAGATGAGATTGATGAGATTGAAGAACTGTTAGGTGATGTGCGTATGGGGGGACATTCTACGATGCTAACATAGGCGAGTCCTCTGCTGCTCAAGGTTCCACAACCGACGATCAATTGCCGAGAACATCTTTTGACCGATTATGTGTAGATGGCCTGAGAGAACTTTATCCAGGCTGTAAGAAAATTTCAAAAATCTCTTTCATTTTGAAGATGCTTCATGTAAAGGCGATTTGCAACATGACTAACAAGGCATTCGATATGATGATTGACTTGATAAAGGGGGCCCTTCCAGATGGAGACCTTGCCACAATCATACAGAGAAGCAACACGGTGGACCCGAGACTTGGGTATTGGTTATGAGTTGATACATGCATGCAAGAACGACTGTGTACTATTCCGAAAGGAACACGCTAATAAAAATAAATGCCCAAAATGCAACACTTCAAGATGGAGTATTGTCAAAGGTAGCGGTAAGAAAATTCCTCAAAAAGTCTTGCGGTATTTTCCAATAAAACCGAGGTTGCAACGGTTGTTCACATTGAAAGATATAGCCAAACAAATGAGTTGGCACAAAGATGGACGAGAAGATGACGGCAACACTCTTAGACACCCGGCCGATTCCATTTCATGGAAAGAGTTTGATAAGGAACATGACTGGTTTGCTAGTGATTCCCACAACGTGCGACTCGGTTTGGCAAGTGATGGTTTGAACCCATTTGGTAATATGAGTACATCATACAGTATGTGGCCAGTAGTATTAGCACTGTACAATTTACCTCTGTGGATGTGTATGAAGGCTCGAAATTTGATATTGGCATTACTTATCCCTAGACCCATGGCCCCCGGAAACGAGATTGATGTTTACTTGCGGCCGTTGATTGATGATTTGCATGAATTGTGGGATGAAGGCATAAGCACTTACGATGCATCGATGAAAGAGACATTTAAATTACATGCAGCATTACTGTGGACAATAAATGACTTTCCTGCGTATGGAAACTTGTTTGGGTGGTCTACCAAGGGAAGGCTTGCATATCCGGTGTGTAACAAGAATACAACGTTCAAGAGATTGAAGTATGGGAATAAGACGTGTTACATGGGTCATCGTAGGTGGCTTCCTAGGGGTCATATATGGCACCGAAAAGGAGAATTGTTCGATGATACTGAGGAGCATAGATTAGTACCTAAAGAATTGTCAAAAGATGAGCTGTTGCGGCAACTCGATCGCGTTACAGGTGTGAAGCTTGGAACAGGAAGTGGGAAAAAGAGAAAGCGCCCAAATGATGAGTGGAATTGGACGAAGAAGAGTATTTTCTTTGAGTTACCTTACTGGTCAACATTAAAACTAAGGCACAATTTAGATGTAATGCATATCGAGAAGAACATATGCGACAGTGTATTAGGTACATTGATGAATATTGATGGGAAGACAAAGGACACATACAAGTCACGATTAGATTTGCATGAGATGGGTATTTGTAAGGAATTGCATTTGCAGGGAAATGGTGCAAAGGCGAAAAATGCCACTTGCAAAGTATACTTTGACAAGAGATCAAAAGAAAAGGTTGTGTGATTGGTTGAAAGGAGTTAAGTTTCTAGACAGGTATGCATCTAACATCGGTCGGTGTGTGAACAAGCTGCCCAGCAAGCTTTCAGGAATGAAAAGCCACGATTCTCATGTCTTCTTACAACGCTTACTTCCTGTTGCAATCCGTGGGTATGTAAAGCCTGAAATACAAACAACGTTTACTGAGTTGAGTACTTTTTTTAAGCAGTTGTGTGCACGGACATTGAAAGTAGATGTCTTGAAGCAAATGAAGGACAACATTGTCATAATCTTGTGCAAGTTGGAACAAATATTTCCACCTGCGTTTTTTGACATTATGGTTCATGTAGCAATTCATTTACCTCGAGAGGCTGAGCTTGCGGGACCAGTGCAATACCGTTGGATGTATCCAATTGAAAGGACACTTGGTAGATATAAGAGGAATATGCGGAACAAAGCGCGACCGGAGGGTTCAATTGCCGAGTGCTACGTCGCTAATGAGTGTTTGACCTTTTGCTCAATGTATCTCCGTGATATTGAGACAAGATGGAATCGTGCCAAGAGAAGTGCTGACGTCGGCTGAGAAGAAAAGGAAGAAGAGTTGGATGTGTTCAGTCAACGAGTCTGACCGTTGGGTGCAGCGAAATTGGTAACACTTGATGAGAATCTTTTTGCAAGGGCTAAATGGTATGTGCTTAGCAATTGTAAAGACATCGATTCATACTTGAAGTAAGTGTAGTGATAGAGATTTCTTATCATTACTTTATGTTTACTCATGTCACAAGATGACGGCTAACATTTTATTTCGGATATATATGCAGTGAACACTATCAGTTGATTGAACGAGATGGCTGCCATGACATTCAGAAGAAGTTGAGGCTAATTTCGAGCGTTGGTTTAGAGATAATATATACCATGGTGCGCGCAATGCAGGAAATGTCCCAAAACCATTATATGATCTAGCATGCGGGGCTGAGCGTCAAGTTAGATCTTATAGAGGTTGTATTGTGAATGGGCTTAGGTTCCACACAAAAGAATGTGCACAAAATCGTACTACCGAGAATAGTGGAGTTGTTGTTCAAGGTGAGCACAACAATTCGATCATTGAGTTCTATGGTGAGCTGAGGAATATTTTTGAGTTACGTTATCCTGGCACAAATTGGGTGTTCCTGTTTGAGTGTGATTGGTGGGACATTGGGAGTACGAGGGGAATGAAAATGGACAACGGCTTTACGATTGTGAATACTTCTCGTAAATGGTACGAGTCTGACCCGTTCATTTCAGCAACTCAAGCTGCGCAAGTGTTTTACTTGAATGATCCCATATTAAGTGATAGTTGGAAAGTGGTGCAGAAGTTGACCAATAGAAACATATATGATGTTCCAACAATAGTGGAGAGAGATGATGACCAAGGTATGAACGTTGATGTATACCAGGAGCGTGTATGTGATGGGGGCAATATTGTCATTGTTGAAGACTCCACTATATTATGTAGAGATGATCCAACAATACCTATTGATGAATTATATGTGCAACTTGATCCAAAGTTGTTCGTTGGCAATAACCCGCTGATTGAAGAATACGACACAAACTCCGACAAGGAGGAGGAGTTATCTAGCAACAATGATACGGACTCTGAACATGTAGACGACTTTGATTACAAAGATTCATCTTCAAGCGACAGTGATGCAAAATATGATGATGACATGTGTTAATATAATGTATTACACTTCTCTTTCCTTATCATTAAGGTGTAAAATGCGTTAACCATCTTCGCCAATCCAAACACTTCTATTAAATGCCAATGGAAATATAGAATAACTGAAAAAGATTGAATGAAATTTACGTGCCAATGTTGGATGCTTTTAAATTTTACAAACAAATGCAGTTGTATTTACACTTTGATTTCCTTAATGTAAAGGTGTAGAATAGTTTATCATCTATGTCAATTCAAATACTTCTCTTTCCTTATTTTATTTTCTTTTTGAAAAAAACATATTGCCAACTAGTATGACTGATCATTTTTTTGTTTTTGTTTTTGTTTTTTGGTACAGGTCAATCAAGAAAATTAGACATGCATAAAGGAAAACGAGTACCAAAAGCATCTACTAAGCAGAATCATGGTCGGGGCCTAGGCCGGGGCCATATGGAGGACCTCCCAATGCAGGTGGACAACCATCATCTCGAGGAGTAGCTAGATGCCGCACTTACTTCGCCGGTGGAGGGCCATTATGTCGAGGAGCAGCCAGATGCTCCACTTACATCACAGTCTAATGCCGCACACTCATCGGTGGGATGTAAGTAAACATATGGTCATTAGTTTTTTTTTTTTTTTTTTTTTTAGAAAGAAATTAAAGAATTTTTTTTGTTGTTGTTGTTGAATTCGTTAATGCTGACTGTTTTTATGTTTTGAGTAACAGCTACCACATCTATTAGGCGCGGAAGAGGAAAGAACAAAAATAAAAAGCTAAAGGAACTAACGAAGAATGGTCCCATTGATATCGAGTTCGAGGGTGAGGAGTGATATCCATCTGGCGATAATGCCGATTTTTTCTCGAGGTTGATTGGTGAGGTCCTAAGCGATCATTGCAACTTGCATCATGATTCTTGGACTGAGGTCCCAAGTGAGATGGTGGCAATATTAAAAAACCATGTGAAGGTACAAAGTTTAGACCATTGTTTGTGTGTATTATGCCAATTGGTAGAAATATTGTCACAAAGTTTTGACCATTATTGTTTGCGTAATTACTATGTCGCAGAGTTACTGTAGGTTGGATGATAATAATATAGTACACGTGGAAGGCTTAGAATTTGGTCTAAGTAGAGGCTATTCAAGGACTCGCTCCAACCTGCACTTGCATAAATACAAGCCTCATTTCAAAGACATTAATGTCGAAGATCCGGCTGCGGTGATCAATGCAAGAGCCAAGGCGAGGGCTACTGTTCCTACTCATCTTAGTCGGGAACAATGGTCTTTGATCTATGACTCATTTGAAACGAAAGAATGGAAGGTAAATATATATTCTTAAAGTCATTGGTTAATTAGGATTTATAGTGTTTGTTTACAACTGCAAGTAATATAATGACGACTCTGATTTTTGGTTGAACACTATTAGGAGAAGTGTGCTCGGAATGCGGCCAATAGAAGCCAATTGAAAACAAATCACACTGTTGGCGCCTGCTCCTTCATCAACGTTATTCACAAGAAGGTAAGGAGTTTAAAGCATATTTCTTATCAAAGTAATTTTAGTTTATTACCATTAATTATGTGTTTTATGTGCAGACAAAAATAACTGGTGTCAGACCCAG
The DNA here is from genome assembly GCF_958979055.1 of Alnus glutinosa. Lineage (NCBI taxonomy): Eukaryota > Viridiplantae > Streptophyta > Magnoliopsida > Fagales > Betulaceae > Alnus > Alnus glutinosa. The sequence continues at coordinate 25,138,193 of NC_084889.1, read as the reverse complement.
ACCTCTCGAATTTTATGGTGATACGCACAAAAAGAAGGACGGGTCTTTTGTTAACGAAGTTGTTGAGAGCTTATATGTAAGTTTATAAAATGATTACTTGCAACAAATATAAATATTCAGCTTGTGTGAGTGATTTAGTTAATGTTCATTTTGCTTGTGCAGAATGAAATGGAAGCAAGAGTTCATTCAGACAGCGCAAATTGCACTGAAGAAGAGGCATTCACGGAAGTGCTCTGGGTTTCACGCTCGGGGCATGTTCGAGGGATGGGGTTAGGTGTCAAACCTACTCGGTCAAAATCTTCTCAAGCAACATTCGCAAGCCAAATTGATGTTCACGAGGAATGCAGGAAGCAACGGGAAGAGCTCGAGACATCTTATCAATCCTTGCGTGAAGAGATGGCTGCATCGCAGGAGCAGATGGCCGCATTGCAGGAAAGGATGCGTGCAGAGATGCAGAAACTACTATCACAATTTCAAGGGTTAGAGAACTTTTCCAATCGCATTTTTTTCATACACACGTATCTGATATGTAATTATTAGAAAGATTATTTATAATGATTTGAACTCTACTCTTATCAGGCATGGAGGGAGATCTACCTGAGGTCAATAAAGCCAAGGCAGTAAGGAGTTTTTTGATGCTTTGTAATAGTTTTTCTTAAAAACTATTATTGTTATTCGTAGACACTTTCTATTGTAATAGTTTAAATGTTTCAAACAATTATGATTTCTATTTTTTATAAAACATTCGAACAATTATGTGTGTTTTGTAATATGCGTAATTGATGTTTTGTAAATGATGGTTTGTGTTACTACAAGGTAAAATTGATTAAGACAATTTTTTTGGTTTAAGAACTTTGAATAGTAAACTTCCCTTGACATGTTTATCAAGGTTAAAAAACTTTGAGTGAACAAAGCAATGGAGTTGAACTATATAACAAAATTTTCTTTTTAAGTGTTTGTAGGATGGCAAGAGAGAAAGATGGTTGAGCTAGAAATTGCGGTGCTAAAAGGCTTAAGTGATCAATGGTAAGTTATTTCAATCCTGTTGTCATTTACTTATTGGTGAAAGTACTGTAAATTGTAGCAAGCGGGTGGCTTGCATGGAGTGATAAGGTTGTGCAAAAATTATTTGGAGTGTTTAGATATGGTTGTTGGTTGGTTGTTGGTTGTTGATACTGTTAATTGGATATTTTTGCTAGGTATGCTAAATGAAGTGTCATTTTTGTGCCTAGGTATGTGTGTGTTTTTCATATTTCCCTAATTACCAACTCAATAGAGCATATATAATTCTTATTTGGTTTCGGATGTTGATATTGTGAAGAAATGAAACTTGTGATTGTTTACTTAGATTTCAAAGATAGACTCATTCCGAGTTTGTGCTATTTTGTTTTATTTTGATTAGAGATTTTGGGATTCGTATTATTTTGTTAATGATGTAGTAGTATTAACAGAATTGGGGATTCTATTGATTTGGGTTTGGCACCATGATAATTTAAGTTTTACAACAAACATACACTACAAAAAATTTGCTTATTAGTGGCCACAACAAAAAATTTAAGTTTTACAACAAACATACACTACAAGTTTATTAGCCAACAAGTCCCTTTCATTTTTGCTGTTCAGTTTTGCCAATTATTGACCCTTGATACCAGAAAGATTTTTATATCAAGTGATGTCAATGCACTGTAGGTTTTGAAGCTGAAAATGGAATTAACAACCTCAATTTCTGGGAAGAGCTTCCATATGGGTTATATGGCATATCTTTTGATGCAACAAAATTGGATGGGTTTCTGGTTGGTGAAGTCAGAAAACATGAATGGAGGGATGCCATTCTGAAAGAACTGCTTGATTGGGAGAGAACTTCTGTTGAACCCAAACCTGAAGATTTATACCTTTCTCTTTGTAAGCTACCTAAAGAGCAACATGATATGCATTCACCTAGTTCAAATATATTGCCGTCCAAATCAGGTGGATGTCATACCATTCTCTAGAAAGGTTACATGTAGATATTCCAAACTTTAGTTGCAATATATGAATGACTTCCATTTTGACTCATGGAGATGATAGCAGAATCTAATTCTAGGGTTTTTTTTTTTCTTCGTAATGATCTCAAATGTTGTTTTATTCTGACTGTGCAGGGCCTCTTCAAGTTTCAGTTTCAGGGCAAGCACAAATTGTGCTGGTTGCTTTAAGGGAATTTGTGATGCGGCGCACTTCACAGCATAGAATTTTTCAGGTTCAAGAGCTGATTGAACTGAATTTCAATTATACCCAGTTTCATTATATGGGGTAGTGAGATATGCATATATTTTTTATTGAACACTTCATTGATGAGTAAAAAATTATTGAATATTTTGCAACTTATTAACCTTGAGTAAGCTTAATTATTTCTCTTTTGGTATTGTTTTGATTTATTGATTTTTGTACTAATTGAATTCTTTTGAGATGAAATGCATAGGCAGTTACCTGTGATATAAGACAAGGGGAACTCGCACCAGTGGCAGTTCTTTTCTCTGGTGGATTGGATTCTATGATACTTGCAGCATTACTGGATGAATGCCTTGATCCCAACTGTAAGTGTTGTAGTGAAAGCTATGTTTACATTTTTTTCCCTCTTAATGTTCTGTGTTATTTTTGTACATATCTCAATGGGCTCCAATTTATTGGAGTTGAAACTGGAAAGCTAAGATAATCGCATGTATTATAAAATCCTTCTGTCAAGCCTGTTGCTAAGCTCATGTCCTATCAAATTTCATTGACAGATGAGATCAACCTACTTAATGTGAGCTTCGATGGTCAGTCTGCTCCCGATAGAATCTCTGCCAAGGCAGGGGTAAAGGAGTTGAGAAGAATTGCACCCTTGAAAAGGTATGGACTATGGCATTTAAATTTTGTCTTGGTCTCTGGTTTTCTGTACTAAGAAGCTTTTTGTGTTATATGTTGTATAAAGTACCCCAGCTTTCACACTTGTCTTAATGTCACATCCTCATAATTGTCTTGCCTAGTGCTATTTCTAACCAATTCAGATTATATTGGATTGTAGGTGGAAACTTGTGGAGACTGATGCTGATTTATCGAAATTGGATTTTGAAACAAAGCACGTCATGTCACTAATAAATCCTGCAAATACTTACATGGCAGCCCGTCTCTTTCTTTAGAGTAGAGCAGCTTGCGTTAGTCTATGATATGCCCTGCTTTTAGCGTCCAATGAATTACATAAATGACCATAAATTCTTATGTCGTTCTAACTGATACAAAGCTCCTGATATTATGGGATAACATCAAAGATACACATAATTATCTCATTAGCGTGCTTTGATGTTCCTTAAGTGTAGGCTTACGTCGTAATCTCACCTTTAGATCTCATAAGGTACCTTATGATCTTTAAACTTATTTTGTCCTATAGTTGTTTTGTCCCATGAAATAACTAAATAACAGAGTAAATTGAATCAATTCCAGATCTCCCTTCTTTTGTCATTGATACAACATGTCTGCAATTATGTTTTTCTGAATGTATAGTATATTATATCTCAAGTGAGACAGAAATTGCAGGACCTTAACATAGGAATAGCTTTATGGCTGGCAATATAGTCCACTTATTAATAACTTATGCAATACAATTTTGCTTATGCATATGATGTATTTCTTTTAGAATATTTGCTCTCATTTAGAATTTCTACATTACAATATGCATGTAAAGATTTAATTCATAAGTGAGGATGGGTGAATCTGATTTGATTATTTTTTATTTTTTTATTTTTTTATTTATTTTTTATAGTAATAGCAGCCACAAAATGTTGCCGCTAATAATTAAATACTCGAGTATTATTAGCGGCCACACATGTGGCCGCTAATACTAGACTATTAGCAGCCACACATGTGGCCGCTAATAATACTAGAGTATTTTAACTATTAGCGGCCACATACGTGTCGCCGCTAATAGTCTAGTATTAGCGGCCACAAATGTGGCCGCTAATAGTTAAAATACTCAGGTATTATTAGCGGCGACTTTAGACTCAATTAACAATTATTAGCGGTGGATAAAATTAGTTTTAGCGGCACCAAGTTCACCGCTATAAAACAATTATTAGCGGCGAGCAAAAAAAGTGGCCGCTAATAGTCTTTAGCGTCGGACTATTAGCGGCCACTCTTTAGCGGCCAAATTTGGCCGCTATTTATCAATAGCAGCCAAAATAACATCATTAGCGGTCAAATTTGCTGGCCACTAATGAGCAATTTTTTTTGTAGTGGTACCCAAGGGCGTCGGACTATTAGCGGCCACTCTTTAGCGGCCAAATTTTTGTGTGTGTGTGTGTGTGTGTTTGTGTTTGTGTGTGTGTGTGTGTGTGTTTGTGTTTGTGTGTGTGTAGGCTGTGCAATGCTTGACTCCCTTAAACTTTCTAATTGACCTATGTTGCGAGTGTTGGGCCAATAACTCTCAAACCAGATGGTTTTAGGACACTAGATGTAGAAATATCCCTAAAGGCTTAATTACTCAAGTCAAGAAGGCTACGAAGTCAAACTAGTCATACAATCAACAAAATTGAATTTCTCATCTTTTTACACGAATGCTCAATGCTTGGTAAGGCAAGAGGCTCGGTTACTCAATGAGAGCTCAAATTGATGATATTATTTTATATTTTATCTTTTTCTTTTCCTTTTTTTTTAAAAAAAAAAAAAATAGAAACAAAATATTAACAAAATAAATAAAAAACAAACTGAACAGAAAGTTTTTTTTTTTTTCTTATTTGCTTCTGGTCTGGTGCAGATGTGTGCTCGAGCTTAACTTCGCCCATGCTCGAGCGCTTTTGCCCAGGTGACTCACTGCTCACGTCTGCTCGAGCGTGCTGGCTGTGGCACGATGCGCTCAAGTCGAGTTACAGGAACTCCAGATTCTGTAGAAAATGCAGAAACAATATTTTTTTTTTTGATAGTTTATAGAAACAAAACAATACTTATAGAAAACAAAAATCTACCTAACTAGTAGAAAAAACAAAATCAATCAAACAAAAATCCATTTTTGAACCGATCTCCCCGGCAACGGCACCAAAAACTTGTTGTGAGTTTTAAAGTACTCGCAAGTGCACGAATCGTTTGTAATAAATGGTTTTGAAAGTGTAAGGTCGATCCCACAGAGAAATGGTAAAAAATCAGTTTCTTGTTTAACTAATCTTATTTTAACCTAGAGCCAAATGTTGAAGTTCTAAGATGCAAAATAACAAGTTAAAGATGATGAAAAATAAAATAGAAAAAGAACTAAGGTTTAAGAATCCACCAAGCTATAACAGAAGAGAAAATGGCCTAGTTACTGCCTTAATTCATTGGTTTACAAGGAGGGGATAGCTATGGCTTTATAAAGGAGCATTAGGATTTGAAGGCAAAGCAAAAAGACTCATTTACCCGTCTCTAGGGTTCCTACTCTTGCAAGAAACAAGCTTGAGCACAAGAGCAGCATGACCTTCTGCAAAACCAGAGGAAGAAGTGCTTTTGTCATAAGGAAATCGCTGATTGGAGTTCTGGTACAATTCTGCGTTTTTGCCAGTTCTGCAGGGTGTGCTCTAACAAATAACATGAAAAGCTTGAAGAAATAACATGAAATTAAAGGAAATTTAAAAGAAAAGAGTTACAAAATGAAAATAGTTTCTAAAACTAAGTTATAACATAAGAGGAATGCTACTGCACTAATTCATTGGTTTACAATGGAGGGATAGCTATGGCTTTGTAGAGGAGCATTAGGGTTTGAGGGCCAAGCAAAAAGACTCATCTACCCCTCTCTAGGGTTCCCACTCTTGCAAGAGACAATCCTGAGCACAAGAGCAGCGTGACCTTCTGCAAAATCAAAGGAAAAAAATGCTTTTGTCATAAGGAAATCGCTGATTGGAGTTCTGGTGCGATTATGTGTTTTTGCTAGTTCTACAGGGTGCTCTCAAGCTCACTCAGGCCGAAAGTCTGTTTTGCGGTGCATCGCGGTGCGCTGATGGCTGTTGAGGGCGCGTACGCTCGACCTCACTCAGCTTGAAGGCTCCTTTGCGGCACATTGTAGTGGGCCGAGGGCTGTTGTGGGCACGTGCGCTCAAGCCCATTGCCTTAAAATTTGAATTTTCAGCCTTTTTGCCTCAAAACCTCCATTTTTCACTTCATAGCCTGCAAAGTGCTAAAACACCGAAACTAATAAAATACATTAGAAAATAACAAAGCTAGAGGCCTAACTTATGCAAATTAAGGAGTCCAAATATATAATATTTGGCACTCATCATCGTCCACTAGACGTCTAATTATTTTAGAAATTGGATGAAATTTGGATCCAGCCTTGAAAACTTAGGTGATGACGTGGAGTAATTTTGAATTTCACCAAAATTAATGATAAAGGTTATTCATTAAAAACAAAAGTGTAATTACCTTTTAGCTATGAACTAAGAAAATTAGTAGTTTTTATTTTTTATTTTATTTTTTTTTTTTTGCAATAATAAGAACAAATAGCTAATGCGTAGAGAATGGCACTGAAAGTAATGGGAGAAATGAAAGAAGAAAATGGAAGAGGTGATTATAAAACTCTTAAAATTTTATTAGTTTTTAAATTCTCAAATTTTTACTATAACCTTAGACTTTATTAAAAGAGTAAATTTATGGATAAGGTTCTTTCAAGAAGTTTATATAATAAAAATGTTATAAAAATCAATCCTCTAAATTTTAAGTGAAATATTGATGAATTATTTTATGAATAAAATTTTATTGTATACATTTAACAGATACTGGAAATGGAAGATGTGAAAAATACTGAGTAATGCTATGAATACTTTTTTTTTTATCATATTTTTATACTCCCAAAGTTGATGTGGCTTTCAAAATTATCATTGGACTTGTAATGGATTATTATTGAATTTTGATCAAACGGTAATTTTAAAAGGATTAAAAAAAAAAATGGTCTCTATGTAGACTATAGAAACAAAGTGAATAAATAATCTCTTAATTACATCTCACCATGCATTAAATAATTGTAAAAATATTATTAAATGTCAAGCGTGATTGTTGCATTTGCCATTCTTTTTAAAAAGAAGAAGAAAGAGCAGTGAGTGAGATGATGTGTATAAAGTCTATGAGATGTGTTATTTCTGCGTCACTTTGATGTACGTGAAGTATATCAAGGCACCATGCATGTAGAATCCACATATATGTGATCCACATGCATGAGTCTCATAATCTATGTGTCTTGGTGTAGAGTTAATGTACACCAATGTGATGTAAAAAAAACTCACATTCAAAGTGTGGGAGTTTGGATTTGGCTCTTAGGTTGTTTGAAATAGTAGCGGGGAAAGATGTTGTCAATGAGGTATGAGAAAGAGAAACAAAAGAAGAAGATTCAGGGGATAGTTTTGTTGTTTCTGTATAAATGCATCTTGGCCGTCCACTTTCGTACTGGAGCTGTCCAATTATTTTAATTTTTTTTTATTTAGGAAAATACGTATATTATTCATTTAATAGAAATAAAACAATTTGTTCTAATAAAACAATATCAGAAATACAAGAAAGAAAATTTTCCTTCAAAACTTGATCTTTAATATGTTTAACCGCCTCTTTACCTAAACCATGAGCAGCAAAATTTTCCGCTATTTTGACATGAACTATTTGCCAAACCGACACCATTCTAAGCACATTTCTAGTTTCGTCCACTATATGTCCAATTATTTTAGAAATTGGATGAAATGCAGATCCTTGAAAACTTAGGTGATGACATGGAGTAATTTTGAATTTTACCAAAATTAATCATAAAAGGTTATTCATTAAAAACAGAAGTGCAATTACCTTTTAGTTATGAACTAAGAAAATTTAGTATTTTTTTTTTTTTTTTTTGCAAGAATAAAAACAAATAGCTAATGGGTAGAGAATGGCACCGAAAGTGATGGGAGAAATGAAAGAAGAAAATGGAAGAGGTGATTATAAAACTCTTAAAAAAATTTTAGTTTCTAAATTTTCAAATTTTTACTATAACCTTAGATTTTACTGAAAGAGTAAATTAAAGAATAAGGTTCTTCCAAGAAGTTTATGTAATAAAAATGTTATTAAAACCAATCATCTCGATTTTAAGTGAAATATTGATGAATTATTTTATGAATAAGATTTTATTGTATACATCTAACTGATAATGAAAGATGTGAAAATACTTAGTAATGCTATGAATAAAAGATAAACCATATCAACTTTAAGAAGATAAAAAAAAAGAAATAACTAATCTCTTAATTACATCATATCCCACCATACATTAAATAATTATAAAAATATTATTAAATGGCGAGCGTGATCGTTGCTGCATTTACGTTTCTTTAAAAAAAGAAGAAGAAGAAAGAAGAGGGAGTGAGATGATTCGTATAAAGTCTATAGATGCAGCAAAATTCGTAACAGCAGGGAGATCCATGGCGAACATGACAGAGAGTTGATAGGCTCCCACCAGTGATTGTGATTCGTGGACATGGCTTCCGAGGTCGTCATCATTCGACAAAAAGCAACGTACGACAAACATGTGCTTCCAAAATAAACGATGAAGACAAGAAAACACATGAAAATAGTCTGTCTTAAATTATTGATATCTGAATTAAAAAATGGTAGAATGCTTCTTCCCACTCTGTTCCACCATTAGTTAACTACGAATCCCAGTACAATGGCTGCTCTCCAAGTCTCTTTCTCTCTCTCTCTGTGTCAATCAAAACGACCCAAACCCAAGAAACCATCCAAATCCATCAGTCGATTCACCACGTAAAACCCACAAACAAAAATGCTCTCAACAGGGCTCTCTCTGTTTTCATCACCCCAAAATATTATCCACTGTTCTCCCCTGCATCCCACCCGAAACCCACGAAAATCCCACTTCTTTTTCGTGGTTTCAAGCAGTTCTACAACAAAGATGTCGGCGACGGCGCCTGCTGCGACGAAGACGAGCTTCAGGTTCAAGAATTTGATGGAGACGTTCGAAGTTGATGTGCAGAGAGCGGAGAATAGGCCACTGAATGTTCCTTTGATTGCGCCGTTTACGATTGCGTCGTCGAGGCTGGAGAGGGTGGAGAATGTAGCAATCAGGATCGAGCTGAGAAATGGGTGTGCGGGATGGGGTGAGGCTCCAATTTTGCCTTTTGTGACTGCGGAGGACCAGAGCACAGCGATGGCGAAGGCGGCCGAGGCTTGTGAATTGCTAAGGCGGAGTCCGGCTATGACGTTGGGGTCGTTGCTGGCGGAGATTGGTGGGGTTCTTCCTGGACATGAGTTTGCTTCTGTGAGTAACATTGAGATTTTAGCTCTTTCTGGACTCTTTGATTTTCTTGGTGTTGAAGCTTTGTATATGTCAGTTACAGTTCATATTTTGATGATTTTGGTGATTTGTGATTGTTTCGTTGTTTGGATTTGAATGATAATCTTTTGTGCTGTGTTTGACTGCTGAGAAAATATAATTTGAGAAAACTTCAAACCTTCAATTGGGTCTTTTACAAGAACTTGCTTGATCGTTGACTTTTTCGTTTTTAGGTATCCAAATGAAAAGAAAACAAGAAATTTGAAATCTAGATTTCATTCCTTTTAATCTCTTCTTAGTAAATCAAATGGAGGGTTATTGAATCCGTTATGCATGCCTTCTCTACTACATCGGTTGAAGTGAAATAGGTTGGTTATGTTATACCTGCACTGATGAATATTTATATCTTGTAATGATTCTTATACATTTGTGGTCTTACCAAGATCTTTTGTGGCCCCATATTATAATATATGAAGTATTTTAATTTCTCATTCAACTCTTTTTGCAATTGAAGGTTAGGGCAGGAGTCGAAATGGCTGTGATAGATGCCGTTGCTACTAGCATTGGTGTACCCTTGTGGAGACTGTTTGGTGGAGTTTCAAATACCATAACAACTGATATAACAGTAACGTTCCTATCTTAGTGATTCGGGCAGTATAAGATTGTCAACTCTTTTTGGATATTAATCACTGTAATGGATATGTTCCTCCTCTCTTTCATTGTCATATTTCCTTTTCTGGTAGAAGGCACCCAGTGGGGCTGGTGGACTTTTGGTGTTCATTTCTGCTGGTGTAATTAATAAATTTAAGTAATTTTTAACTAGTACTGGAGGAAAGGACACGGTAAAACTTTTCTCATGAATTAAGTTTAAGCCATTTTTGCTGGCATGCAGATTCCAATTGTTTCCCCAGCTGAAGCTGCTGAATTGGCTTCCAAGTATCACAGTCAAGGATTCAAGACTTTGAAGCTTAAGGTAGGAAAGAATCTGAAAGCAGATATAGAAGTTCTTCAGGCCATACGTGTGGCACATCCTGAGTGCTTGTTTATCTTGGATGCCAATGAGGGCTACAAACCGAGGGAAGCAATTGAAGTTCTTGAAAAATTACATGGTATATGGTGCATATAAGTTGCAAAAGACAGTTATTATTCTGTATAATAGCATGTGCATGTTCTACATTCCTCCTACCCCAAAATTTGTGCTCCTTTAGACAATGAACTAATTCAAACTCTTACTTTTCTTGCAGAAATGGGGGTCACTCCTGTTCTTTTTGAACAGCCTGTTCATAGAGATGATTGGGAAGGTCTTGGTCATGTTACCGGCATTGCAAAAGACAAATATGGGGTATCTGTTGCAGCTGATGAAAGTTGTCGAAGCTTAGTTGACGTTAAGAAAATAGTCCAAGAAAAACTTGCGGATGTCATTAACATTAAGCTTGCCAAAGTTGGGGTTGTGGGAGCCCTTGAGATTATTGAGTTGGCAAGGGCGTCAGGGTTACATCTGATGATTGGTGGTATGGTTGAGACTAGATTGGCCATGGGCTTTGCTGGTCACCTTGCTGCTGGCCTTGGGTGTTTCAAGTAAATATCGTAATCCTCCTTTAAAAATAAACATACCTATATATGTGTGTTTTTTACATGTATTTTAATTTCCATCTATACTGGTGTTTTGAGATCTAAGTAGTAATTTGCTTCAACAGGTTCATTGACCTAGATACACCCCTTTTGCTATCTGAAGATCCAGTTCTTGGGGGTTATGAAGGTATTCCTGAGCTTGACTAAAGCTCTATAGTTCCTGTCTGTTTCTTTTTTAATTTGTTTCTTGATTATATATATATATAAAGCCAAATTTTATATCTCAACCTTTTGTGAATATAAATTTGGCAATTTTTTTGACACCCTCAAATCATTTCTTTGGCTAGTCTCTGGTGCGGTCTACAAGTTCAGAAATTCTAGAGGCCATGGTGGTTTCCTTCATTGGGACAATATTGCTTGGTATGCCATTATTAAACCATCTAAGTGTGTTTTTTCTTTTCAATTTAATTGTGATGAAGAAACAAAGCTTATAAATGTTCTGACTTTCTAGAATTTTCTGCTACCTAGCCAGAATGATACCATATTTAATACTCAAGGTGTTATTAAACCTTGGTTGAATTTTGTATTGAATTATAGAATTTGCCTAAAAGGCAAGTATTGATTTTATTTTATTTTATTATTTTTTAAGATGAATGAGATTATATTGAAGAAAACTCGATTTTTTACAAACACCCCAGCATTAAAAACTGGATCAACAACTAGCAAACTAGAATACAAACATTCTGCAGAAAAATTAACAAAACTCTAGCGCAGCCTCTTTTTTCTACTAAATTTCAGCATTTAAGACTACTATAAAATTCAGCCTCTTTTCTGGTAACCCCCATATGCTCCGCATTTTCACCAGTCAACTGGAATTTTTCATAACAATTCTCGTTCTGATCTCCCAACTAATTCTCTGGACAATTTTCTCTTCTGTTTTTAACTGATTCGCATGTTTAATGCCATTCCTTTGCTTCCAGATATTATACACAGCTGTACTCAAGCATACCCTGCATAAAGTTGCGTTTAATCCTCTACCTTTCAAATCTCTCACAGCCCACATTATTATCAGCAGTATTATCTCTCCCTCAACAACCAAGAATTCAAATCACACTCAAGATCAAGATAGAGATTCAAATGAAACTGAATGACCTATTATCATGTAAATTCAAATATATAGTTTGATTGTATAGTTATCTCAAAACTCTTGTATAACTGAATATTCTATTTATACATCAGCCTATACCACATTATGGTAAGGTAACAACATCAAGAAGATATAAGATTCTACAATTATAACCTCCTCACAATCAGTAAAAGGATCTTTAATTAAAGATTTACTTAGAATCACCTTCCAAATCATTTTACTAAACCCACATTGGAAAAATATATGTCGTCTCCCCTAAATACTTCTGGCGAAGACACTTAAGACATCCCCTCTATAACCCCAATTCAGCAACTTTTGCCCTATTGACGGACTATCCCGCACAGAAAAGAGCTTGTCTTGGAATGGCCATTGAAAACAATATTATATTCCGCCAATCAACTTGTATCTAATCGACTCCCAAGTTTCTGCACAAGTATACAAGCCCCTTTTAGAGATACTCCAAACAGGTTGATCAATCTCGCCAATTCTCGCTATAGGAAACTTGCTTTGAATTGTCACAAGATCATCTGACCTTGCCGGCAACCAACACCTGGTTTTATCTCTTAAGACGCTTGACAAGTTAGCATCAACCTTACTACTGGCATCATATACAATTCTATGGCCGAATTTTTCATGCAGGACTCCTTTCGGATGCCACCAATCAATCAAGCCTTGATTCTTTTTTATCACGTAAAGATCACAAACAGTAGGGCAACAATGCTATGGCAGTATTAGTACTTCTTAATAACTTTTTAAAGTTCACATAAAAAAACTGCACTGTGGATGGAATTTTCCTTATATTAGGTGGAAAAGAAAATCTATTTGAAAGTAAACTAGTAGGTGGAAAAAGAAAAGAGAGGAACAATGATGATAAAAGCATTGATTACAAAACTTCTCATATAGGTCACTTTAGGTCATTGTACATAAGAGAAGCTACTTTTGAACACACCTTTTTCTTCTCCATAATCTCAGCTCTCTGTTCAGCCAGTATAAGTTCATCTCTATGTCTCAGCCCAAAACATTTGGGGGTAAAAAAGAGTCACTTACTTTTTCTCCCATTTATATGAGAAAAAACATTGGCTGAAAGTATATTACCATTGATTTTGATGCTGTAGTGTATTCAACTGAGAAATTATAATAAAACTGTAGCATTATCTTCAATTTCTCTATGCTAACTGCATGGTATTATTTTCACTTTTCTATGCTAACTATACCAAATCATCTGCAGACCTGGAACTTTTTGGTTGCTTCCTTACTTCTGGACTGTGAGCAGAGTTTATATGATTCTCTTGCTTGAACTATGCTTAGCCTGGCAGGCCCCCATTTTATGAGGGGCTGAACTGATCTGTGCTTGTATTGATGTGTCTCCAGGTGAGACATCTGGATCAATGATTCTAATAATATTCATTTTAGCGAATTCCTTCCTCTTGTGGGAATGGTCGACTTTGTTATCATCATTGCTATTTGAAGATAAATTGTTTAAGACATTTCTCATTAGACAGGTCCTGTATAGGGGTGTGCACTGACTCTGTTGGAGTCGGAAACCCCCTTTCCACATTCCGCCTCTACTGGAGTCGGAGGAGTCAGAAAACCTCCAACTTTTCCTCTTGAGGAGGGAATTTCCACCCTGCCTGAGCCTCCAAAATGTTGGAGGTGGAGTTGGGCAAAAGTGTCAAAAGTGAACTTGGGCTTTTTCTGGAATTTTTTGGGCCTTGCCAACCAGTATTTTTTCAGGCTTTATTATTTTGGGCCTTAGTTCTTTACTGCGTGTTATTCATAACCTTTTTTGGGCTTTATTGTGTTTGGGCTTTCTGGTGTTTTTCAGAACATATTTTTTAGGTTTTGCCCTCTTTTTCAAACCTTCTTTTCGGCTTTGCACTATGTTTTACCCCCTTTTTAGGTAATTTTCTGGGCTTCTTTGGGCTGCAGGTAATAGGGCATCATTGGTTTTTTACTAGGTGAGACTGGACTTTATAAGTGATTATAAGAAGATCTAAATTGACTAGTACTTTTGGATTAATAGTACATATGTAGCTAGCGTTTTCACCCATATAGAGTGGGTAGATTATAAGAAGATCTAAATTGACTAGTACTTTTGGATTAATAGTGCATATGTGGCTAGCGTTTTCACCTATATAGAGTGGGTAGATTATAAAGGCATTCATAGGTGGTATGTCCTACATTAGTTCCTTATTGAGTGAAACTAGCTTTATAAGTGATTCTAAGAAACTCCAAATTGATTAATCATTTTGGACTGCTATTGCTTTCCCTGAATAGTTACACATTTGCCTTGAGTACATTTATCCAGCCTTCTGGTTTGAGAAGGACAAGTAACTCTGTTGAATTAGTCTCTCAAAGAATAGTGAATCTTGTAATCATATGCTAATAAAAGTGTGTAAAGTGAATTTGGAAGGACTCTAGCTCAAATGATCAACTTCATCGTATCTATGGGACAGAAGGTGAGGTTATGGGCCCCAAGACTAAACTGAATGCATGTGTAACTCACCAAGAGAGTTCATGTAAGTTGGTTGAAAAGTTTGAAAGAAAAGGATAAAAGATCAATTGTGTGGGAAAGAGTCCATGTAACTGCCGGCTGTCAGCTGGGATTAGGGTTTTATTTTTAGCTGACTAGTTCACTAAACTTTTCCTTGAAAGTTCTACCACTTCTCTATCCATACAATTAAAGCACCATTAATAGAGCACACCACAGCTCACCTGTTCTCCTCCGATGTGGAGGAAAGACATCTCAAACAGAGGAGTTTTGGCAGTGCCTCTTGATAACCGTTTATATTCTTGTGGGCACAAATATAAAAGGAGAATTAGGCAAATGGTCATTTAACTGGGAGTATGAAATTGAAATTTACTTTCTTCTAAGAACTTAACTAGGTTGGAGCTTAGCAGACCACATTCCCCTGGTTTGTCAAAGCCTTTGATTGATCTCTGTATCTTTTATCTTCCTGCCTGTAGTTACTCTAAGCCTTACATCTGCAACAATGTTCTTGAGACCAGTTTCTTCATCCTTGTACTTTTCCATACGCAAAGTATTGTTCCTTTCAATCCATATATGCTAAATGTAGGCCACCCAAGTCAATTTCTACGAAGGATTGATTATCCTTCCTATTGTTTAGAATCCAAGTCTATACCGTATCCCAGTCATTCAAATGCTTGTTTTTGAAACGATTTCCCCAAATCCTTCATAAAAACAACGCCCATAAAAATGATGATCATTTCAACTTTCCATTGAACTTATGCAAAAGCAACAGTGGCCATCACCTGTATACCTCCAATTAGTGTTTTTTGTTTTGTCTTTCGTCATATTGCTATACAGGTGAGATTAGGATCTTTGAAATATATGAAATCGACTTTACTTTACTCTCTTGGACACCATTTTTCTGCAAAAAGTTGATACATAGGCATGCCTAATGAATAACTCCAAAGCCTGAAATCATGAAGTACAATATGCTTGGTTCTATTCCAACAAAAGAAATGATTGGTTTTTATATTTTGCCAATCTCTTGTCGATCTTCATACAACAAATGTGCAAATCCACCATTGGACATGTGGTCTCTCAAATTCAATTGTAAATTTATAAAAAAGATGGGTAAAAGATCAACAAGAGATACATATGTAACATCTCTCTTCCAACAATCGCTTCGTCCATCAGGATTGCTACACTTTAATGGATTCAATTTTGATAGACCAAGCAGATGGAGCCTACACTGTAACCGTTGTAGTGTAGTAGATGTGACTTCAAAATCTAATCACAGTAAATCCTCTAATTAAATTTGTCAGAGATTGGACATTAGCATGCAAGGTTCACGTTACTGCTACTATAGATTTGTTGTTTTTGCTGAACTAGGAAGGGGGTTCGATGGCCCAAGCAACAACAGAAGCTAGTGATGAGTGACAATTAGTGTAGGTATGCAGGGTTTTAATCATGTCAAGACATGAAAATAAGATTATTATAAATGTCAACTTTAATCTGACACATTTACTTAAATGGGTCAAATCCTTAAATTATAATCTGCTAATTTCGTGTTAGATTTGTGTCGGGTTTAGGTCGTGTCGAAGTATGGGTATAAGACAATTTAAGTCAATCTTCACTCGATTCATTTAATTAAACGGGTTATACTCTTTAGCCTTAACTGACCACTAATTACGTTTCTTCTCTTTAGATCTGTTCTCATGGGCGATTTATAGGATGAAGGTTAGTCAGGTGTGAGAAGTTATCTCTCACAGCCGATTTAAATAAATTTTTCTAGGATATTTGGTTATTTTTGTTTTAGATCTAGTCTGCTCAGAGCAGATCTACTCATTAACTATTTTTGTACATGAGTTAGCGGAAGATGAAAGTTATAGATATCACTTTATTGTAAAAATTTTATTTGTATCTACGACTATGTAACTTCATAGCATATGACTATGATTTTACAAAACTTTATACTTTGTGATGTAAGAGCTTAATGCTCGTAACTTTTGATTAATGAAACACCCGTATCCTTTGTAACACCACTCACCACTACCAACTACCAAGGACAACATTTGGCTCGAGTTATTAATAATATTAATAGAAGCAGTAGTGATCATGCAAGCATGAAGATTAAAAGATTAAAGAGGTGGAAGTACCATGATTTTAAGGGCCCGCATAATCATATCAAGCACTCTAATTTTGACCCAGTGGACCACCCACACCCAGTAAGACCAATAATGATCCATTTTCACGCTCTAATCATGTTAATTCACCTTCTTTTGATTAGTCTTTCGGACATGGATAATTAGTACCAAACACCCACGTAAAAGTTAAAAAAAAAATAATTACAGCACCTAAGTCAAATCTTAACTGCATAATTTACCCGACGTAGCCGTAGAGACGGCTTACAGTGCTTACATTGACTAGGCGGTCGCCTAAGGAATAAAATAAGGCTCTCAAAAATCATTAGTATAATTAAGATTCCTTCCATAAAGAATATTTAAGGCCTCAATCATGTGGTTTTTAGCATTTCTTATTTAATGAATAAAGAGATCGGTTATATATATTTTTCTTTTACATCTTTTTTTCAAATATAATGATTAATTTGAAAAGAAGATGTACATAAATGTATCCGAAATGTACACGAGATATAAAAATAGCATTTCTTACAAATGTACGAAAATGTAACAGACGTAAAAATAGCATTTTTCATAGACAATTTAGAATTTTTTCAACCCAAACTCTATCTATGAAACACAAAATAGCTTCTTCAGCTATGGTATGAGCGGCCTTATTCGCTTCTCGCTTGACATGTTCGATTTTCAATATCTCAGCTGACTCAACCCTATTTTTCAAGATCTCAAGATCTCAGCTGATCCAACTGTTAGATGATATTTTATTTGACTGTCTGGTAGAAGGGATGATAAAAAAAAAAAAAAAAAATTAAAAGGATGAAAAATGTCTTTTCTTCCCTTCTATGTTTCATTATCATTATATCTATATATATTTATTTAAAATTCATTAATTAGGAGTAAATTTGTCATATAACTTTCTCTCTCTCTCTCTCTCTCTCTCTCTCTCTCTCTCTCTCTCTCTCTCTCTCTCTCTCTCTCTCTCTCTCTCTCTCTCTCTCTCTCTCTCTCTCTCTCTCTCTCTCTTTTTCTTTTATTATTATTCAACATCTCTCCCTGTTTTCTGTTCAACATTTAGGAGGTAATTTTTTGTGGACCAGGTGAAAAACACTCACCCTCCCCCTCTTTCTTTCTTTTCTCTTACCAGGTGGATACTAAATCTACACTAGCTAGCTAGATTTGCTTCATTATTACATATGACCTACACATCCGAACATCGGATGAATCCAACCATGAATAATACTATTTAGAAGATTGTAATATTACTGTCAAACAACTTGATGATGCGACAGTAAAAATCTTTCATTTGATAAGTACTTATTTTTACTGCTACGTCATCCTAGTTGTATAGCTGTCATATAGCAATCTACTAAATAACATTACTCTTCTGGCCCTTTAGAGTGCATTTTGTGTGGAAAATAAGATTTTTCGAGATTTGCTTTGTATTCTAACCAAACATGTAAAATCCTTGATGCATCACAATAAAGGAGACAAATCTCAACTACAATGAAAGCTCAAGTGGCGGGCGCCTACAAAGGCAGAAGAGCAAATGCTTAGAAAAGTAGAACTCTTTTTTCTACATGGCCCTCCTAAACTTTACCTCTAAACTCGCCAACTCATCTACCACTTTCTTACATTTCGCCTAAGAATTGAATGAAATTTGAAGTGCTGTGGGTCTAATTGATTACCCCTTTTGTCAGGCATGCACAACTTATATTTGAATTGATCACCTAAATCCACTAATTTGGCATCTTGTATACTTTCTTACATATTAGTAAATTGAGAAAGCATTAGCACGCGGCCGATAGATTTTTAGAATTCGAACCTAGTATTTAGTTTGAAGTGTATATTGTTAAATAACCACTTATCTTAAAAGTTTAAACTGATAAGATTGTAAATTTAATCATTTAATTAATGCTTTAATTCTTCCTTTAATTGTGGGCTTCAACTTTTTGTTAATAAGTGAAGCCTAACACATGAAATATTTAATTGAAATGGGAGGTAAAATGTGGAGTCAAGATTCGAACTCAAACCTCTGCTCTGATATCATATTAAAATCACTTATTTCAAAAGTTTAAGTTGATAAGAAATAGTAAAATTAGTCATTTAATTAATATTTTAACACATATTCCTATCCTTCATGCATAAATTTTAGCTTGACGGGTTTATGAGTGGGAGGAAAAATTGTAACCTAGAAATGTTTTCTATAAAGCACCACCAAAGGGTGTTGGTCTAGTGGTAAATCTTGCTTTCATGTAGTTTACTCGATTTGAGATCATAGGTTTTGGGGTAGCTAGGGGCTCGAGCCTCATGTGCATTATTCATACTTGCCCGGGTTCTTATCACTATGCCGACTAGGTCGAGCCATGAGCGACTCTTTAGGCCCTTTTTGTTTGGTATCCTAACAGTTAGGCAAGTTTTTCATAAGAAAGAGAGAGAGAGAGAGAGAGAAAGAGTAAAATTAAATTTGGACCGTTTAGGTCACCAACGCCAAATCCGTGTCGACCTCCGGCGACGTCTCTGATCCGTTTTGCTTAGCAGAAAAAGAATAGAACTTTTGGGTACATAAATTTGTTTTATAGTTGACAACAAAAGAAGTTTTATTGAGAAGGCAAAAACAGGGTACATCATGTACAGTAGAACATGCATATGCGGCACAAGTCTTCTCTCCTTATCCTCTTATTATTCCTCCAGTAAGCCTCCTGCTTTTAAATTTTCTCACCAGTGCAAAAGCTTAAGGCCAGACAATTGTGGTGGCAGTGTACCGACAACAAGGTTCATGATGAGTGATTATAATCATTGATGATTACACAAAACTCATATATATATATATATATATAGAGAGAGAGAGAGAGAGAGAGAGAGAGAGAGAGCAGGTCAAACTAATGATAAGAGCATGTGGCTCCACACTAAGAAGCTGTAATCAAACTTGCAGCAATTGCTCGCATCAGCATCACCGAAAGGCACCACAACCACAGTGGTCTCATACATTCGTGCTTCTATATATATATATATATACGTGTTAAATTACCATCTATCTCAAAAGCTGAAGTCAAGTGTAAGCTCAAAATCTCTTTTAATAGGTGATGCCAGACTGTAAGCTCAAAATCTCTTTTAATAGGTGATGCCAGACACATTGAATATTTAATTGAAATTGAAGGTAAATAAAGGAGACAATTAGAATTTAGGACCTGTATATACCATGTTAAACTTAAGCTGATAGGAATAGGTAAATTTAATCATTTAATCAATACTTTAACAATTTATATATATATATATATAGCATTTAATTAAAATATGCATAAAATTGTTGAGTCCTCTTATACTTATGATAGATATGGTGAGGAGCAGTTCTTTCTCCATGCTTAAAACGTTATCATGATGAAAGGACATTGCTTTTTCCCACCTGAATTGGCTGGATTTACCAAAAACATTTGAAGTACGAAGTTGGATGGATGCTCCAATGCCATGCAAATCATTGTGGACTCAGGCCTGCTGCCTTTAAAGAAAAGGTTATTCTTCTTCACAAAGGATTTCTTAATTTTATCATTACACCACCCGTACGGCTTGAAAAAACTATGGTACATGTGATGTAGTTTTTTCAACGGTCCAAATATGAGATGTACGTATTTTTCTTACGATGCTAGTTTGCTACCATGGCACACATGCTGTAGTTTTTTCAACGGTCCAAATATGAGATGTACGTATTTTTCTTACAATGCTAGTTTGCCTTTCTTATACTAGGTCTATCATTTGCTATGCTAATAAAGTTGCCAAGCAAACGTTTAAATTAAACTTCAGCTAACTATAAGCTGATATGAATGAATTTGGCAAGGAAACAGATCTTCTTGAACAGTGCCATATGAACTATCAATCTGATCATATGGCATTTTGTACTTTGAGCTCCGCCGAAAGATGATTGATAAAGCTGACTTTGGGGCCTTCAATTATTTCTATAAGTCTTTGACAAAAGAAATGCTCTAACTTGACTTAATCTGTTCTTCTGCTCGTCCAAATTTTAGTATTATGCTTCTTTTGAACTATTTCTCTCTCTCTCTCTCTCTCTCTCTCTCTCTCTCTCTCTCTCTCTCTTATATTAGGTGTTTATATGCAGTTCAGTTTGTCATTAAAGGAAGGAAATTAAAACTAAACAGGAATAGTTAATTTTTTGAGTTCATTACCTCACTCTGAGATCTACTGTACTAAAGAAATGGAGGTATACATTCATATTCATTTTGATAACTGCTTTAAAAAACATTGTTGTATGCTATCTGTGTAATCTGATACGAAGCAATGCGTTTAATAACTTAATTTATAATTTAACATTTTCTTTCATGGGTGTGTTTAAACTTCTTGTTAATAAGTAAGCCTTAACATACTCAAAACCTTTGCTCAGATATCATGTTAAGCCCTAACATGTAATGCATCATTCTCGCCCATTCATGAGCCACCCTTTAAAAAAAAATTAAATGGACTGAAATCTTTGGATTTAGATCTTCGAAGTGAATTAATTCCCTCCTTTTAGCAATGGACCAACTTTAAAGTAATAGGCCCCAACAAGAGGCTCCTTTTTTCTTTTTCTTTTTTTAATACCAAAATTTTCTTTGGTAGCTAATCCAAATCAGAGGTTTTTTTAATGGCATGAAATTCCCTTCACTCCTGCTATTCCTTTTCTGGTTTCTTTTTACTGATCTCTCCCCTATAAATTGAGAGGGAACCACAGCCAAATCCACAACACACCCTACAATCTTTCTCTACATCTCTCCCTCTCTCTCTCTCTCTCTCTCTCTCTCTCTCACGCACGTACACAAACACACACACACATCTTTAGCCACCCTCAAGTGAGTGAAAAATGAAGGCATCATACATTGCAGTGTGTGCTCTGCTGCTGCTGCTCCTAGCCAGAGCACAGATAACAGTGGCAGTAACATGCAACCCCACGCAGCTGAGCCCTTGTGTGAGTGCAATCACATCTTCAAGCGCACCATCTACAGTTTGCTGCGGTAAGATCAAAGAACAGAAGCCCTGCCTCTGCCAATACCTCAAGAATCCCAACCTCAAAAAGTTTGTGAACTCCCCCAATGCCAGGAAAGTTGCAAACACTTGTGGAACTCCCTTCCCCAAGTGCTAGATGGCTGAAACAGTGAAGGGAATGCTTCTCCATCCTATATGCGCCAAGCTTCTTTGGTGCATTGTGTCAAGGGTGGAGATTAATTAGAAGGTTAATTAATTTTATGTTAAAGTTGGTGTGGTCTGTCATATATATATCTTGTGCTAGCTAGTAGTAGCAGTGTTTGTGCTGGAAATAATATTGGGGGTCATGCATGCGCACATGTTCCCACATTGAGTCTGTTGGCGTGGTTTAATTATCATATTTTCTAGTTGTTGCAAGGCTACTAATGTACTATCAAAATCAATGTTGAATCATTACTACCATGTCCTGAAGCTTCTCTCTCTCTCTCTCTCTCTCTCTCTCTCATTCACATGCATATCTTCTTCCCATCAAAGTTTATGGAGAATCTACTAGAAATTTCCGATTATAATTAGAACAGAGAAATGCTACATGTACTTTCAAGTACTTTCTCCCAAATACTTATTTCCTGATGTGACATGAAAATCACCATTGATATATCATATATATATATATATATATATACAGATTAACGTGTCTAAAATGACTAAAGAAACACAAGATATAAATCATGACTAATCTGTTCCTCTTCTCTCTTGATTGTCACGGCTCTGTTGCTGTTTCTTATCAGCGACTATGGATCAATTTGTTTCATAATAATGACAAGTATTAGACCAGCTTTCGTGGAATTTGAATAGTTGCCATAAGGGCATCTCTAGTAGTAGTGGTTAGTTTACCTTGAACATATTTGTGACCAGGAGTTTTCATGTTATTCTTAAAAGTATATCTTTCTTTGGTGCCAAATAAATAAATAAATAAAGTAATAGTTTTTGAACTCCGAAATTCAGACACCAAACACTGGCCAATATAACCAGAGATGTCAATAAATCAGCATTACACAGTGAAATAAATTTTTTGCAGAAGGTAAGTTCTCTACACAATTAAATGACATCTTTTTAATGATAGCACATAATGATTGGAAACAATATCTATATATTATTTAACCACTGGTGATTGACACGTATCCAAAAGACATCTAGAGATAAAGAGATATAATATGAATCTTGCAGTAAAATCTTATTTTAAAATTATTTGAAACAAAAGGTAACATATCAAAGATAACCAGTCATTCACTTCTACTCTAAAATTCAGAACTCATGGAACCAAAGGACTTCTTGGCTCCCAATTGAAAATGGGTCGCATAAGTAGCAAAACAACTAAAGAATATATAGATGGCAAATAAGCTTCAAAATGACTGCATAATACAAATGAAAGGACATAAATTTTCTCCAAACTGAATTTCATCAAGGGATTTACTCTGATCGAATCTATAAATTTGTCATGTTTTCCTTTGCATGTGAGAACAACTTAATTTTTTAATAAACTGGGTTAGAGGTGAGTGATGGTATAAATCAATCCACATCCTCCTCTCATCCCCCCAAAGCCTATGTGGCTTTATTCCCTCGACCAAAAAATCAATCTCCAAACACCAAATGTTATGGGGAATCACGCTACATTGGCTTCGGGACCATAGGAGGGAATGAGGGTGTGATGTATAGCATTGCTCGTTGGAGGTTTGAGGAAATTCTTTGGAAAAAAATATACATATTCCCTTCAAACTACCACCTGATTGTCAATGTCCTCGAAACCAAAGATTGAGTCAATGTCTCCCAAAACTACCAAAAATTGTCAATGTCCCCTCCCCCCAATGACAAATACCTTTGATATTTTTAATTTTTGAAAAAAAAAAAAGGGTCACAAGATCCACAGTCGTGGGTCTTCACAAGATCCTCTTCCGCATTTCATTTAAAATTAAGATGGGTCATTTTATGGTTCAACTGCTGAAGACTAAGATGAACTTGTTCACTACAACAAATCTGGACGCACTGATACCCTCCTCTGTTCTTGAGGCGCCACTGATGAAATGTGTCCTAAAGTGTAGTAGATCTAGACGTTAGTTATTGTGGCCTCTCAAACAAAAAAGAAAAGAAAAACAATACAAATTAACAATTAAGCATATATCATTTTTTTTTTTCTTCCATTGCCTAAAGAAATCCCTCCCTTTATTGATATGAGACATTTTGATCCCCTTTTGGCCTTTTCCTCTCACTACCTGCTGATTCTGTTTGAGGCATCTTGTAATTCCCCCCCCCCCCCCCCCCCCCACCCTCTTTTTTTTTAAAAAAAAAATAAAAAATAAAAAATAAAAAATTATAATTAATTCTTTTTAAGGGTATCATTGGAATTTCACACAACTTCTGTTAAAAAAATCGACTGAGAAAATGTAGGAAATGATGTAATTGGAATGCCAGCAAAACACATAGCCAATTGAAAAAATTATAAACTAGATAGCTATTCGATATTGGATGAAAACACAGGTAATGTGGTGACAAATTCTATGAAAATATGACGATTATATGGGACAGGTTAGGAGCTACTATATTCTATAGAAACATTGTTAATGGCATTCCCAAGACCGTGGCGCTCTCAATATTCAAAATTCCGTTTTAAATCATTATTTATTTCAACTATTTATCTCAAAAGCTTTAAGTTAATGGGACACGTTCTCTCAAATATTTAAAGTCTGTGTTAAATTATCACTTATCTCTAAAGGTTAAGTTGAAAGGAAAGAGAAAATTTAATCATTTAATCAATATTTTGATAGTCCGAATAAGACGGAAGCGAAAAGAATCGATTCTTTTATTCAAATACGAAAATTACAAAAATTAATATCCGGAGCCATGATCATACATATATAGGGCGCTCCACGAGTCACAAAAATAACAGCTTGGACGTTTTGGAGGAAAGCTCCAAAATTCATATTCATGTACAAGAGATAATAAGAATGTCAACAAAATGTAATTTGATCACAAATGAAGAAGGTTTGAGATTTGATTCCAGCCCACAAGCCATGTCCTCTTATCAGATGGAAGCACAAAATTAAGCTCGAACATCTCCTTGGACAAGTTGCCACTTTCACAGAACCCTACAAGCTTTGCCACTATTTCAGCACTCTCCTGTACATGCTTAGCATCATGGGGATCTGTCCAAAGCTTGTTTACAAATTGCATCTTCCTATGCTTCCCCTCAAGTGGGATATCCCATTTAATGTACAACGCATCTCTCTCCTCCACTGTCAAACGCGATGTCAACCTCTTCGCCAGGAACTCTCTTTCACGCTTAAGTGCTCTGAAACTGCGCATTTCACAACCAGATTTCAATCAAATTATATTTTCAGTCAACTTGAACGACTAAAAAGGTGACACTGAACATCAGAAAGAAGATATGAAAAATCCACTTTTGCAGTTGAATTTGATCCCTTCCTATCAACTTAAGCTATGGTGGGTCACAATTTCGAACCCTGATTCTACAATTCATCACGCGTTTGAATCTCACTTATTAAACCGGAGTTTGAGTGCACACGCAAAAGGGAGTGTTAAAATATAAATTAAATTATTAAATTCTTATCAGACTCCACAATTCACTCCCAATTTAGACAAGCTGCCTCGAAGGAGAAGGGAGAGAGAGGAAAAACACCTACCTTGATGACAAAGAGATTGTGGGCTCGTCTCCCATGGGAGCTGGGCTTGCATTCCCGAGTTCTGCTAGGTGCTGCTGCAACCAAGTCAGGCGTCTGAGCTCCACTTCCATGTAAATTTGATCAGCCGGGTCGCCCTTGAATAACAAATAAAACTGGGTCCTGTGAATGATGGAGACGTAACACAAATCCCATAACTCGATGATCTGCTGCCTTTGCTCCCTAAAAGTCACTTGCCATGAAACCTGCGGCAACTCTGGCTCAATGTTTTCTTCATCCTCTAGATTGTACCCAGCTGCTTCATTTGCTTCCAGCTCCACCACCTATAGACATATAATAAATGCATATGAAATTACTTGAACTTCTGAATCTAGTGGACAAAATAGGAAGAAATTAATAATAGAAAGACAAGTAGATATTGTACCTGGCAAACAAGTAATTGTTTTTGGTATTGAAGTTTGGCCACACGTTCTTTCAGTTCTGTTACATATGCTCTTATGCTTCTTACATTCTCTTCTGCAGCATTTTGGAACATCTTTTGCATTTTCTTCATGTTAACCGAGCTACAACGTCGATAACCGGGAGTGTTTTCCTTAGATGAGACATCTCCACCATCTTCACTCTTGGTCGGTGTCTCCTTTTCAGACTCTGGCAGAGTGTCAATGGACACAGTATCATCATGCTCAGGCTCAGGAGCTCTATTTTCAATATCAGAATCCAAAACTTGCCGAGAAGCTGATAGAGGGGAGCAAGGAGATCTTATAAAATTTTGGACGTTGGCAACATTACTCGAAGCCAAAGGCAGTAACTTCTTCTTTTTATGTTCCTTCTTAGCCTTGGGCGATGATTCACTGTTAAACTGGTGATAATTACTTGGAAGAGACATTACCAATTTGTCTATGGACTTCTGAACATTTTCAAGCTGCTCCTCAAGGTTGGCGATGGTGCTGCCTTGTGAATGAAGTCTTGTAATCTCTTCCTTCAGGTTGGTACTGACACTCTTGTTAGGAGCAACTGTGTTTCCAACTTCTTTTGGTACTGAATGCATGGAACGCATGTCCCTTATTTCTGATTGCAGCTTAGCAATTGTTTCAGCTGCATCCTGATTACCCAGTCTATGACAATCCACTTCCTTTTGTAGTACTTCCAGCGCTCTATTTGCTTCTTCTCCAAGCTGCTCCTGGAGATGTTCTAGTTTACGAATCTCATGCATAAGCGTGAATGGAGCAGTTGATGATTGCCTCATAGACTGCCTCAACATTGTACTTCTTACTTTGTCAACACGGCCTAGCTCCTTGGCTTCACCAGTATAGGAGAGACACTTCTTCACTGGATGGGGTGATTCAAATGGATTTGAACTCTGAACGACAGAAATGGAAGGGTAAGTTGAAATGAAATAATCTTCTTTTTTCTCTTTCTGTGAGAAAGTTGAAACTGCTCATGTATTATTTCATCTGTAAGTGTGTGTCAGGCAGAGAGAGTCAGAAAGAGACAGAGACAGCGACAAAGACAGACCTGCTGGTCCTCCTGAAGTTTTTTCCGTAGTTCATCCACCTGAGATTGTGCAACATCTCTTTGCCGTCTCAATTCCTCAATTTCCATCTCCATCTAGACATGATCAATAACGTGACATAACTATCATGGATTCAATTGCACTCCATTAACTCAAAATCAGGCCAGATATGTATCACAATTTACCTGCTGAATTTTCCAATCCTTTTCCTTTGATGGATCAGGAGTGCGCAGTTCTGCTTCCAGCCTGGCTACTTCCTTCTGCAAATGTCTTACTAGCTGCTTGTCTGAAACAACCTGATAATTTGTTTAAAGAAGAAAGAAATCATTATTGATCTTTATTTAAAATTGATGGAAAATGCAAATGAACACAGTGAGAAGAAAGCAACAGTACCATGTTCACATGGGCATTATTTGTTACTTCCTTTGCGCGGGTGGCAAAGTAGAGAGTGTTTCGCGATTGTTCAACATGGCTCAGGGCTGGACTCAGAGTACATATGATGGCCGTGCGTGCATTCCCCCCAAGTGAGTGCTGCAATATGCGAGTAAGCTTTGAGTCTCTGTAGGGTATATGGCCACTTCTTTTGCCAACACTGCATGTAAATTATTCAAGAAGCAACCAAAAGATTATTAAAATATCAGACAATCAATATAATTAAAACTAATAAGCTGTCAAGAAGGGTATGAAGATCATGTCCCAAACATTACGTTGAGAAGTTTAAGTATAATTTGGGGCTTTCATTGTTCTGGCTATTGCTCATGTTACATTTAGTATGAAAGCATGTAGTTGAGACACCAATTGGAGGTTTCAACCTTATCAGGTTTATGATAAAGAGTTTCGCGTATATTGTTAAAAATCAAGTGAGGCCACTTTCCGATTGTAATAGTGAGACGTGCTGCTAGAAAGGGGTAAAAAAGGCTTGTGCTACTCTGCTCTTATACAAGTTGCTGATATGAGATTCTGAGGCTTTCATGAAGACATGAATTTATCACAATGTACGAATTTTACATAAATTCACCTAACTTGAAGCAGATGAAACTATATTTGAAATATTCATATATAAGTTTTGACTAATTATATGGTAGGAAGGTGTGTGTTTCTTTTCTAGAGCCCTTTGTAACATGTAAAACTGCCCAAGGAAAAGGCACATATCAATACAGATAAGCAAACATTTAAGATGAAAGCAGGCTTTAAAATGTGTAAACTGTCTCTCCATATCAAGTATGCTATAGTAGATTCTGACCTGAGCTTTCTGATTACTGTTGTGAGTGTCATCAAGCTGAGGTTAATATGGCATCCTTCCCTAAGCCTAGCACCATCTGCATGTGTCTGTGAAGCTCTTTCGCTTCCAGCTAGATCAACAAAATTCTGCAGATTGACAATATCAATAACTTATAATGGAAGTAATCACCAATGCAATCTAAATGATCAGATAAAGGTAAGAATGTTTTATATTTACCAAGCTTGCAACAAAGGACCTCACGCAATCAGAATTTTCACGGAGAGTACTTTGAATTGTCTGTGCAGACAGTAAATGAGTTACTTGTTAGAAGAAAGTTTTTATGTTAAGAGCATCAAAAGAAATTATGATTCACGAAAGTTACCAGCCTTATTATCTGGTGTGATCGTGAGCTGTTATCATTAAGGGCAGTTTCACCAACTTGCCTTTGAGCTACAAAACCGAAGAAAAACAATTAATTCCAACAAAGAAAGCAAATAATATGGAAGCTTAGTTAACTCAAGCTCAAGGATACAATTATTTACCTTCACAAATATTGATCAATTGTCTCAAATGTTGATCATCATTTGCTGTTTCCTCTACCAACTTCTCAACCACAGTACCTTTCTGCAAACAAAGAATGACAAAAATTCGAGTTGACGGGGGGAGAAGCTCTCTCAAAAAACTCACGACTTGATTCTAAGTACAGAAAAAATTTTGAAGAGACAATACCTCTGGATCATCCAACAGCTTCAGATTGCGACCAGATTCTGCATTTAACAGGTCTTTTACATTCTCATTATATATTTCAAGTCCAGAAATTTTTATTGCAAAATCTCTTTCTGGGGTCTGCAATCATGAAAAATGAGCACAAAATTAGTTTGAAAGGCACAATCTTCTTAATTCTTATAATTACTGCTGTAACTTCATCAACCAGAGAATCGGTGGCAGAGTACAATTAGGGCAGGGGGTACTATGGCCACCCCAAAGGTTTTAAAAACCTGCTGGAGCTGCTTAAATTTCTTCATATCTTTGCCTAATTTACATATATATGGCACCCCACTCAATTTTTGAAAGCGAAAATGAAGGTAGTCATAAAAATAGAAAATTTCATAGACCAGAAAGTCCAAGTTGGAAGTAAGTTATGCAAATCAACTAATCAAGCTCAACTTTTTAATAAGACAATTTTATTTTCTTTTCTTTTTCACCAGCCAATACTAGGCTTGACAAGAAATATTTTGTAGTTACCCAATGTTTTGTCCATTTCTGCAAATATGTGTCTCAAGAATTAAGTACTCCATTCATAAACAACTAATAAATAAATTTTTTTTCTTTCTATATCATGAATTAGGTTTAAATATCATATATCAGCGCAACTTTATGAGTTTTTCTTGGCCTCATGTCAAATTAAGCAATTATCTTGTTTGGGTCTTCCCCAACCCCACCCAAGCTCAGCAAGAGTCCAAATTCAAGGAAACAATAATATTAGGTTCTGATAAAGCTTACATTCATGATATGCCTATAGATATCATTAACGGCTTTCTCTGTTATTCCCCGCATCGTGTATGTCTTACCACTGCTAGTTTGTCCATATGCGAATATGGTTGCTGAAATGTAAGATATGATAAAAATGAATATTCAATTCAGAAACAAAGCTAAGAGTTAATCAAGACAAATGAATTAACGGATATGTGCTACCATTGATCCCCATCAAAGCGGAGAGAGCAACATTCTTTACTCCTTCCTCATATACTGTCTCAGTTAGACTAGCAGGACCAAAAACTTTATCTGCAATAAGAAGAACCTAGTTAACTGATAATTTTTGAAATCATAAACCGAAAGAAAATGAGCTTTTATAGATAAGAAATCATGGAGAGGGGATGCATGTTATTAGGTACCAAATGTGAATGAGGCTGGTTGAGCTGAACGCTCCTGAGGTAGTGGTTTATGAACAATTGTATGATCATCAATGCACTCCCACGCTACTTGATCTTTTGCTAGCTGCTCCCTTTTGCTTAAAGGCCTTAACCGCACTGTAACTACAATCTTCTCTTCCTTGACTCTTGGCCCCCCTGGGGTTGATACTGGTGTCCTCTCTATCTTTGAAACTGGTGTTCCCGGAGTTCTAACGGTCATTTTTTTATGCTTAAAATCTGTTGCTCTGCTCCTCAAAGGTTGAACTAGCAAGAACACAAAGCAGAAATGGGAACTATGCCTCCCCCCACAAGAGGCTATAGAATCGAACTCTCTCTTGATGCAACAATAAATAGAATATCAGCAGCTGCCAGATCCAAGATGTATCTGTGAAAATCATTCAGAAAATTAATCAGAAAATAGAATCGAATTCACTTACCACATATTGCCCTCAAAATGCCAACCAATCAGAAAATAGAATCGAATTCTTTTTCTTTCATGTTATTTTGAAGGGAGAACATCGATAAATTTGTGTATGTTTCAACTTGAAAGAGATGCAGAAATGTGAATAAAAAAAGAAATCGAAAAATAAAAGCTTCCACAGTTTCAGATTTTCTGGATCAAACGGTCAAAACAAATCCAGATAAGCTTAACGGCTTACAAAATCGAAATTATCTCGTTCATTTCCTCATTTTGAAGACCACTACATGAATAATTAAAAAAAATTAATAAAATCCTTTTCTCCAATTTCCTACTCACTTTCGATTTCAGATGAGGTTAAATCACCACATTTTTCGCTGTTTTGAAGATTATTCCTCATAATCTCAAACTTAAACTTTTATACTGTTAAGAACTCGAAGTTGATGGCCCTAACACAAACAAAATAGTTCAAAAAGCTTCCATTTTTAAACAGAGATCACAGCAACCGCGTCGAATCATAAAAGGAAAGTTAATTAAAAACCATTTCACTGACTTTATTTTCAATTGCATCAAATTCAACCTGAAAACTAACACAAAAAACGAACATTAAACACACAGTAGCAAATAAGGAAACTTAAAACAAAAATTTAACATTCCTTCGACTCGCCACTGAGTTTTCAACAGCGAATTCTGAGATCTAACCAAATATAGAAAAACCAGACAAAATAAAAATCGCAAAAATGAAAGTACTCACGGAAACCCTCGAAACTCGAGAATTTTTCGAGGAACACTCAGATCCGAGTGGACGATACCAGACGAATCGATCAACAAGCTAAGGAACACGAAGAACAAAATTAGAGTTTCTTAGAGATATAAGAGAGAGAGTGAGAGAATTCTAGAGAGAGGAAGAGAGGGGAGCGTTAGAGAGAGAGAGAGAGAGAGAATGACGATTCTTCTAGGGTTTGAGTGCTCTTTGTCTTACTCTTTATGAAACGAAATCAAAAGCTATTGGGGCTTCTCTTCTCTCTCTCTGAGTATGAGTTTTGAATTTGGGGCCCCCCAACGGCTAGTTCCTCTTTGTCTGTTCGTTTTCATTTTTTTAATAATTTATCGATTTTTTCTCTTTGTATTTTATTTTACGTTTTCGTGAGTTAATTGCCGAGTATTTAAAGTAGTCTGGTTTCAAGTTCTAACGGTTTTATTTTTGTTTTTGTTTTTTATTTTTATTTTTTTAATTGAATTCAATTCAACGACAAAAGGACAAAAAGCAGAACTTTACATTGCTCGGGTACCCCTACGAATTGGAGTTATTATGTTTGCTCCCCGCACAATCTTCTCTTTTAACGAATTTACTTCTTATTAAAATCTCAATAGATCCTAAGATCAAAAAGGGATAGAAAGTCGCCTGCATACAATACCATAATACCATAGATATCGGGAGAAATGACTTTCGTCTAGATTAAATCTATGCCATGGGTGGCGGTCTCTCTAGCTAGATTATGAGCGGTCTCTTTAGCTAGATTATGAACTGCTGAACTTAGTCTCTACGAATTAATTTCCTGAACAATTTGCAAAGCATTTTCTTCTAAAATAATTTCAAAAAAAAAAAAAAAAAAACCTCATTTCCTTGCTAAGAGTCACCGGAATGTAGAGCCGCCACCACTTCTACAACTATGGGCTTCATCACAATTCTTTGGGTAGTGCTATAGGCTGCCAAGACGAAACCCTTGTTAAGAAATTTATTATATTTTTCGAGACCCGTGAGATACGAAAAATAAGAAGACAGCAAAATTGAATCAATCATCACGCGACACCAAAATTTAAGTAGTTTGACTTAACAAGCCTACATTCACTGGCGGAGACAACAAAGAGAAAATTCACTATCAATAGATTGTTACAATGAAAAAATCACTCAAAGCTCAAAGCTCTAATACACCCAAATCTCACTCTCACTCAAAAAAAAATTAATACATAAAAGAGAAAATCTTCTATAATTCTCTAAAATATCCTTACCTATAAAACAATCAGATTTCAACCAAATTTTCTAAAATACCATTACTTATAAAATTATATTTGCACTTTATGTGGAACTTGATTGTCATACTATTATGTATAAACTGAACAATTGTTTAATTAATACCATTGTCATTTTCTCAAAATTAATATCTCTATGAACATTAAAAATGGAAAAATAAAATAAAATAAAATTAACAGCATAGCCCCTAAACATTAATTTTTTTTTTTTCACTAACATGATCTCTTATAAAAACAAGCATAATTTTTTTTTAAAAAAAAGTACATCTTTCCTAAAAAGTAATCCAATCCTCCATAAATTTCAAATACCGAAATTAATGTATCAAATTTTTTAATAACATAACATTGATATACCAAAAAGTATCATCCTAACATCCATAAGTCTTCGAAGCCTCTTGTACAACAAGTCCAAAATAAAATAAAATAACAGGATGAATGCAAATTGCATTATTCAACTTTCATCAACTACTCAAAGTCACCATTACCAAGTCCTTCACCAACCATTAATGGTGGTGGTTTAGTTGTTTTAAGAAAATTTTCAAAGTGGTTGAGCGTGTAATAGGGTGAGAGTTTGACTTCGACTTCCAAAATATGAATTCTTAATCTTATTAGAATTATGGTGCGTTAAGGGTTGCGATTTCGTAAACAAAAGTGTGATTTTAAACCAAATCGTAGAAAATGAATCGTTTAGGAATTGCATTTCTAAAAAATTGAGATTTGAAAACGCAGAAAACTAATTTTTCAAATTGCAAGCAAAGTGATGCTTTCTTGAAAATGCAGAATTTTAAAGACTAACATGCGATCTTGAAGGCCAAACTGCGATTTTGCCAAACGTTTAACTGTGTTTTTAAAAATCACTTTTACAAATCGTACATTTTAAAATCTTTATTTTTAAATCGCAAACTCAAATGAACCATTAGGCACCTTGAGTCTCATTGATGCTCTGATGAGGCTATGTCAGACTATGGCTCAGTCGGTTATTACGTGTCTTGAGTCTCATTGATACTCTGATGAGGTGACTAGGTCAGCCTATGACTCAGTCGGTTATTAGATGCCTTGAGTCCCATTGATACCCTGATAAGGTTAGGTCAAACTATAGCTCAGTCGGTCACGCTCAAATAGAATAATTACAACTTTTTTTATTTTTTATTTTTTTCAAAAAAAAGTCTCCTTTTGTCGTAGGTACGGCATATATTCATGAATTGCATATAATCATTTTCCATATTCTGACCTATATGATCATGACCTCTTTCTTCTCTTTCTTTATAGTTCTTCAACAACATCAGCAAGTTCTTGAGCATTTCTATAAAATATGATTATTTTTTTAAAAAAGCAAACACTGTAGCAAGTAAAAAACGTTTTCTCTACTTGCATCCAAACAGATCATAAATAAGTCATTTCCTTGAAAGATCCTTATTAAAGGAGCCATTACGAAACTCTCATTTTTAAAAGACATTTTCTACAAAAAGAAACATATCTTGTAAATGTAGAGTTAAATGATTTTTAGGTATAGAACTACCATCTTATAAAATCATGCATTTTGGCTACTAAATGACTTTACAAGTTTTCATTAAACTAGGTAATATTCATATATTCATACACTTTGGCTATTAACAAAACCCATGGTCTTCTAAGATAAAGTAAAAGTGATTTAAGAAGATGATGTATTTGTTATATAGGTTTAGCTATTATACATGTTTTTATGAAATTGCTTGACATGTATTTTTATGGGTATGAAAAAATTTAACACTATCGATATAGTTATCTAGTAAAGCAAAGTAGTCATATTTTCATGGCTCAAATAAATTTTTCACTAATAAGCAAAACTCTTCTTTCTTTTTCTTTTTTTTATTTTTTTTTTTTAAGTACAAAGAAAATACAGGAAAAAATTTGTAAGTACAAAGAAAAGATAGGAAAAAAAACATTAAGGAACTAGAAAAGACGAAGAGGATTCTTTTCCAAAACAGGTAGGAAAAGGAGCCTACAAAGTAGGGAAATTGGGAATGCAGCTAGAAGAAAATCTAGTCGCGGCCTAGGATGCCACATGATGAGCACAGAAGTTTGCACTTTGGTTGATATGACTAGCTGTCCGGCTAGTAAATGATGGAATAATAGTAGGGAAATCAGAAATAAGAGATGAAATACACCAAGTCTTGAGTGATAGCAGGATTATTGATGGCAAGATTATTGATGGCAAGAGTGACAATTAGAGAGTCGCCTTCAAAGATGAGTGAAGGAAGCTTAAGGGAAGAAGATAATTCTGCCACCAATAAAGTTGCTTATGCTTCTCCATAAACAGCTGCACAAGAAGGATTGATTTTTGTCAAACACTAAATGATTGTACTTGTGAAGTCTCGACAAACAGCAGCCTGAGCAGAGAAATTATTCTAGATAGCTGTATCATAATTAATCTTGTGGGAGAGTGGCTCAGGCTTGGACGAAGTTGCATGTGAATGACCATTCTTATGAGACCAAGCAGCAAAATGCTCCTTAGCAAGTCTATTAATAGCAGCAGAAACATACATGGCATTTGGAACAAGAGCTTTATGAAGAGCTTTATTCCTAGCAACCAAATATGATCACAAGCAACTGCTGCAAAAATTTGAAACAAATGAGAATCTGATGCAGGAATACCAATTTTTCCTAGATGAAGAATGATATCCAACCACTCAATCATTGAAGAAATATGCAGAGCAAGAGAGTCTAATGGCCAAAAAGAATTCCTCCAAATCACGCGTGCTATAGGTCAAGCGAAGAACAAATGTACCAAAGAATCTGTTAGGCAAGAGCATAGAGAACAAGAGATATCTAAATCAGGAGCATGAGAAAAATTTGGAAACACGATCCTTTGTGGGGATAATATTCCAAACCATTTTCAAAGAAAAAGTTGCAGCCTATGATCAAGGTGAAGTTTCAACAATCCTTTCCAACTAGAGGAAGGTATTGGAGAGGGAATAGAAGCCCATTGAGAGGACAATAGATGATGAGCCGACTTATTAAACAAAAATTCCCAGAAGGAGAAGGGCCCCACAAAAGTGCATCTCCAGAAGTGCAAATTTTGATCTTCAATATCTCAAGAACAGTTGTAGGATTAAACAGAAAACTTATTAAAGACGAATTCCAAGTCAAAGTAGCAGGAATAATAAGATCCGAAATCGCTTAGGGATAATAGGTTGAAAAGGCAGAGATCCGTGGCTGAGGTTTGAAACCAATATGTGTTGGAACCCATGGTGAAAACCAAACTGTCAAAGAACTAAAAACATGAGGTATAAAGCAGGCTCTGGTTGCTAATAGAGGAGTAATAGATTTAATTTCATTCCAAATATAAGAACCTGAAGAAAGCAGACTAGTTAAAAGATTTCCATATTTGACATATTTGATCTTGAAAAGAGTCACCCATAGACAATCTTGATTCGAAAGAAGCTTCCAACCCAGTTTGGATAAAAGAGAAATATTAACATCCTTCATAAGACGAAACCCTAAACCACCTTGATCATTTGGTAAACATAAAGAACTCTAAGATTTAAGGATAAAGAACTCTAAGATTTAAGGGTTAAGTTATAAGTTTTACCTTTTGGAAAACCTCACCAGAAATTCTTAAAAGTGGTATCCAAACGCTTACATAAGATATCAGGAAGAAGGAAAGAGCTCATAGCATAAGAGGGGATGGACGAGACCACAACCTTAATCAGAATAGATTTTCCTGCTTGGGAAAGAGTTTTTGAGCGCCAACCTTCGATTTTCCCCTGCACTTTATCCAAGATATCCATAAAGGAGGCATGTTTAGATTTGACAAATAAAATTGGAAGCCCCAAATGCTTAGCATTAAATGGAGTATTGACATAAGGGAGAATACCAACAATCCCAACCTTAGTAGAAGCCGCAGTATTAGCACTAAATAAAATATTTGATTTGGTGACATTGACAGTCTGGCCAGACCACATACTATATTTGTTCAAACAACTTTGAATAATAGAAGCTTCATTGGAAGTGGCGTGCATAAAAATAACTAGATCATCCACAAAAAGAAGATGATTTATAGGCATGCAATGTCGGGAAATCTTAAACCCCTTAAGACTATTATGAAAAAGTCTTGAAAGAACCTCTATTCCTATAATAAAAAGAAAAGGTGAAAGGGATCACCTTTTCGCAATCCACACGTGGGTCAAAAAGGGCAACCATTTAATAATACTAAAAAAGAGGTTGTGGAGATACAGAGACGAATCCAATTAATCTATTGAGCATGAAAGCCTAGTTTTTCCGGAATGGATAAAATAAAACCCCACTCGATCTTAACAAAACCCTTCTCCATATCGATATTGACAGCCATCAGCCCACCCCGACCCCTCTTTTTGATTTAAGAGAATGAAACATCTCATGAGCAAGAATCGAGTTATCCTAAATGTGACGCCCAGGCACAAAAGTTGTTTGAAAATGGGAGATAATTTTAGACAAAAGAGGCTTAAGCCTATTAGCCAGCAATTTAGATATAATCTTGTAAATAATATTGCACAGACTAATAGGCCTAAAATGGTTAACAGAAGAAGCCCCCATACACTTAGGAATTAGAGCAATAAAAGAGTGATTTTGCTTGTGAAGAAGACGAGTAGATTGGAAAAGATTCCCAACTACCTTGAGAACTGTGTGCTTGATAGAATTCCAATACTTAACATAAAACAGAGCCATAAAACCATCAGGTCCAAGTGCCTTAGAATGACCCAAACTGGTGAGAGACTCATAAACCTTAGAATCAGTTGGAGTAGCACAAAGATGTGTATTGTCCTCATCTGTGATAACCTAATCAAATAAATTTATAAGCTCTACAGGAAAGGAAGGACTCGTAGAGGTGAATAGATCCTTGAAATGATTAGTAAAACAATTACCAATATCAAACCTGTCTTGGAACCAACTACCATTTGAAGATTGCAGAAGAGAAATAGAATTCCGTCGCTTGCGAATAATGGTACTTGTATGAAAAAACCTAGTATAAAGATCAGAGGTAGTTAACCATAATTCTCTGGATTTAGATTTCCAAAGAGATTGCTCCTGTTTTAGATATTCATCTAAAAGATTTTGAAGATGAAGCTCCAGTGCCAAATTGGAGTCCAAAGAGGAGCCTGTTGAACCAGATCAAGAAAAGCCAAAGTAGAATTCAGCTTTGTTTTAATATCCCCAAAAGATTGTTTGTTCCATTGTTTAATAGCAGTCTTGGTGAGCTTTAGTTTCTGAGATAAACAGAAGGATGGAGAACCAGCAACTGGAGATGACCATGCTTCTTCGATGACAATTCCACAAGTTGGATCACGGGTCCAAAAATCTTCAAATCTAAAAGGACGAGGCAGGGATGGGGTGGGAAGGGAAAATTTTAAAAGAAGAGGATTATGATCAGAGCTAAAGGCAGGAAGATGGGTGGCTAAATAAGAAGGGAAAAAATGGATCTACTAACTATTTGCAATACTCCTATCCAGACACTCTTTGATCAAACCAGCCCCTTATCGGTGATTTGACCAAGTGAAGGGATTACCAAAAAAACTCAAATCAACCATTTCAAATTTAGACATAAAATCAAACATAGGATTAGAAATGAAGCTATTATAAGGCCGGCCACCAATTTTATCATCAGGAGAAATAATAATGTTAAAATCTCCTATGCAAAGCCAAGGATCATTATGAGATGCACCCAACCCTTCCAATGTGTGCCAGACATGCAAGCTCAAATGCTTATAAGAAGGACAATAAACAAAAGAAAGCAAGCATTTCACAACAGGATCCACAGAAGAGTACCAAATACAGATAATATTATTACAAACATAAAAACTAGAAATATTTACATCAGTTTTCCAAGCTAGCAAAAGACCCCCTTTAGTACCAGAGGGAGGTGCCTGGACCATCAAAGTAAACCCCAACTGGTACAAAATAGGGTTAGCAACAAGAGGAGCAATCTTTGTTTCAGTCAAAAAAAGGATATCAGGATTATGTTGCCTGATAATAGCCCGTAATCAACGAATTGTAAAGGGTTGAGCTAGACCTCTACAATTCCAAGAGAGTATTATCATGGACCCGGAGGGGGCATGGTAGAGCTAGCCGCCTCAAAGGGGGTAGGAGCATGAACTCCTGCATGAGTTTCTGAACGAGGACCTGCATCAACCAAAACCAATTGAGTTACACTCCTGGACTTAACCCCAGCTTTGTAAAC
Source organism: Alnus glutinosa (assembly GCF_958979055.1). Classification (NCBI taxonomy): domain Eukaryota; kingdom Viridiplantae; phylum Streptophyta; class Magnoliopsida; order Fagales; family Betulaceae; genus Alnus; species Alnus glutinosa. The sequence continues at coordinate 25,099,627 of NC_084889.1, read as the reverse complement.
CTTTTTTTGCCACTGATGGAGTATAAGAAGAATAAGACATCTTGTCCAAATGGGAGTCCGGGGAAGAAGAAGTTACTGAAAAAGGAACTTGTGATTCTTGAGCTGGTGGAGAATTCTTGAGAGTAGTGAGGGAATGGGCTGCCAATAACATACGGTCCTAGAAAGTACTGTAAGTAGCCAATTTCTTTGATGGAGTAGGAAAGAGCTCTGATGTATTAGAAACTGAAGTGCGCTTCTGCCCTGTGATCTTACTCAGCTCAGAGAAGGATGTTGGGTAATTTTCAGCTATTGGTGACTTCCCACTTTTGGTAGAGCCTAAGGTCTTAGGTGGATAGGGATGCTAACAAGTGGTTCCTTTTGTTGGAGAGGGGTGTAGCTTGCGGTGGGTAGGTGCAGTGGATGAGTAAACTTGAGGAGTGTGATATGGAGACATGCCAGTGTGTATTTGGAAAGGTGGTGCAGGGAGCGTGACTATAGGGTGGGTGTAAATAGTGGAGCTGGCAGGTAGGTTAGTGGGGATAATTCGGCAAAATAGAGGAACTAGAAACATTTGAAGCATGTATTGGAGGGGTGGAAGGACTAACCGAAGAATGATGGATAGGTGTTGGAGGAGAAGGAGAAACCGGATTGGTTTCTAATGGAGGACCTTGATAAAAATGGAGTGTTGATGGCCCAAAGAGTGTAAGGCCGGAAGAGGAGTGGCCCATTACACTCGTAAGCTGCTAGGCAAGTTGGAGATGGCCAGTATAGTTGTGTTGGTCCGTTGGGCCGTGTATAGAAGGGCTCGTAAATGAGTGGCCCCTTATAAAAAAAAAAAAAAAAAGGATCCTAAGTAAGGCCATGATATGAAGCTTGAGGACTGGTCGTTGGGCTTTAGTAGGCCAGGTCTGAATTAAGACCCAACAGTTGATCCGAACAATAAGTAAGTTTGCCATTCCCCTTTGCAGACATGTCCAAGTTTGGCTAGAGAGACGTCGACGAATGAGGGCCAAGTCCGGTGTCATGATGTCCCTGCTCTCGCACGTGCGGATGGAACCCTGGTGCGGATGAAGCTTCCTCAACAAGCTTCAATGGAGAACAACGGGGAGACTGCATGGTGGTCGTCGGACCTGCTGAAGGGGGCCTGTAAGAAGAAAACCAAACCCAAATCCTCAATGCAAAGTAAAGATCAGTGACCTCCCAGAATACAAACTGGCCGAGATGAAGGAGGAGAACAAGTTCCGGGGTAGACATAACTACGTAAAGACACCCCATACATATCATGAGGATGGAGGAGGAGCTGGGCAAAAAGACTTACGATGACCTATCAGGCCACAGAAAGTGCAATAGTCCGCTAACCTTTCATAAAGAAATTTTATCCATAAAGATGGAAGTCTAGGACGGGGAAGGTGAAAACCAGGCACCAAAGGCTTGGATACATCCAAGACAACACACATACCAAGGTGGTGATGACAAATAATTCCAGGACAATCACCATTGTCAACATCTAGAACAGCGTCACCAATAAATTTTCCTATTTTAATGGCATTAACATCCGTCATATTTTGTAGAGGCAGACCATGAACTTGTACCTAAAAGGCACATGTAAATAAAATAAATTCAGCATTTGTAAGCTCAGGAGGCCATGGTTTAACTACCAGTAAATCACCTTTGATGTTCCATGGTCCATTATCCATTATTTTTATGACAGATTCAGCATTAGATACCATAAAAAGAAGATGTTCAGCAGGGAGAAGGTTTACCTCAAAGGGGGTAGCAAACTTCCATGAGAGGGACAAGATATCTCGAATTCTGTACATCGAAGGAGGATTCGGCCAGATAGTATGCCCAAGAAGACAAAAAGAGTCGTTCTGTGGAAGAGCTATAGGTGCCGACACCAAGGGGAGAGGATCATCACAATTGAGAGCAGCAGTTTCCTTGATTAGGGCCTGGGCATTGATGGATCTGGTTGCCATAAATAGGAAATGTGGGGAAGATGAGAGGGATGTGGTGATAGTGATAGAAAAGGATGATGAATAAAGGTGAAAAAACCTAGTTTTTTGTTCAAAAGCAAAACTTTAACATATAGGTTTAAGCATAACATAACATGTTTTTCACTATTTAAGCAAAACTATCACATATAGGTTCAACTATAACATAAATGATAACTTTGAAAGAGGAACAAATTACTTACAATGATGTGATTAAGAACACTAGAACTTAATGAGCTTCTCCTTTGTTAAAGAGTATGGTGTGTTTTAAGTTAATAAGGTTTAGGGGGTGGTTTGAGCTCTTGGGCGTTAAAGTGTTGGAAGAGGTTGAAGGAAGACTTGAGAGAGGTGAATAGAAGTGGTCGTATGATGAGTTAGAGTAATGCTACATGTCACCCCATGTCTCTCTTATATCCCTCCAAAACTGATATAACTTTTAAAATCATAGTTAAATTTGTAATATAACACTATTAAATTTTGATCCAATGGTGATTTTAAATGTTACATCAATTTAAGGGGGACATGAGAGTGACATGTAGAATTTTGAGTGAAATAAACCAAAAAGTTGAGTTTTAAAATCCAATTAATGTCTCTCCCCCCCCCCTTTTTTTTTCTTTCTCAAAGCACTAAGTGGTCTCTTGCATGAATGATTCATGATCTCTTCTAATGTTGGAAGATTTGAAATTGTTGACTTAGTTTATTAGGGTTAAGAATAGGTAAATCACTTAATTTCTAAAAAGTTATGTTAAATTGAAATCATAAGATTTTATATCCTATTGTCCTATATGTCACGGCATGAATCAAACCATTAAATTATGCCTATTATGCCTATCATTAGAGACGAAGCTATGCCATAAACTAGATTATTAAATTATAAAATTCATTAGTTCTTATGATTTCCTTCAGGAGGCATTGATCAAATGTTTAGTAAGCTCACTAGCCCAGTATCAATGGTCTACACATCTAAGCCCAACACTTTGGGCTAACTCTCATACTAAGCCTACTAAAATGTGATAGGGTATAACAACTAGGGTTAACAATTTTTAATACAACGAAGTTATAGGGTTAGGGTTTAAGCTAAACGAGTTGACGGGTTAATCCGTTTAGTGACCCGTTTATGATACGTCAACCCGTTTATGCTCTGTTTATGACACGATTAGCTAAATAGGTTGACTCATCAACCCATTTAGCTAATTGCACCGGGTCCGGGTTGACCAAAACAGGCTGGCAGATCAATCAGGTCGACCCAAACCCGCCTCAAAAACTCATTTTGCCAACCCTTTACAACTACCTCAAACATAAACTGTTATTTCCTTTCTCACTTCCTACACATCAAAATGACATAGTAAGTTTATCAAATGGATCTGAATACCCAAAGTAAACCGTTTATACATCAACCAAAAGCCTCCTGAAAACTTGTAATACCTATTTATCCCTCATTATGACATAAAATAAAGTCTAAAAAATGAAAGGAGCTCACTACCAGCTTGCAGAAGCATCACTTTTTTAGCTGAGCCGCCATATATCATCCCCATATGTTCATCTTTATTTGCCTCTTTTCAGTTTTCCCCACCTCTCTTGGGCCTTAAGTCTTCCACTTGAGCCATTGATTTTTTTTCACTTTTTTCATCCCTTTTTTTTTCTTCCATTTTCTCTTTTTATAATGCTTTGCATGTGGTTGTCCCCATATTTCTGTTTCTTTTGCATAACAGGAAATCCACACCATACAAACTCCATCAAGTGCCATTTCATCCCAGTTTGACCATCCGTTCAACATGGAACTTAAAAGCTTTATCTCTTGTGGCGAGCAAAGATAATCCAGCTGCATGTCATCTCTTGATTTCATAGTACATGCCATGCGAAGCGAAGAACTGGAAATCTGGGTGACTGACCCCAAGCAGTCTCAGCCAGTTCTCCGCAGCCTGCATGAGGGAATTCGCCAGTTGACACTCACTATCCCCATGTTGTGCCCACATGGATCCTTTTAACTTATAGGATGCCATACCAAAAGCAGGCAAGGAAATCTTGGGGACACCATCGATCTCACTTGGGTAAATGACTACTGGGGCTTGGGTACTTCCACCACCTGCAAAAACAATAAGAGGCCAATTCTAAGAATTGAATAGATACCATAGAGTACAAGTTAAACCATCTTATATCAGACATTTGAACTGTATAGATACCAGCAGAAATACTATTTTTGACTAAAGCATGTCAAATTTATAATGAAATTGAACTCAAATTATCAAACCCCACATTGTTGCTGTGGTTTTATTCAATATATCATGCACCATTGATTTACTATTTTTGGTGCATCTGTGTGTGCATGTGTGTGTGCGTGCGTGTGCGTGTGTGTGTGTGTGTGAGAGAGAGAGAGAGAGAGAGAGAGAGAGGAGAAGAAGAAGAAGAAGAAGAGTATGGCAAACGATGAGGTGTCCTTCCTAGAAATGAATAATACAGAACAGCAAAGGAAATCATAAGAATAGAAAAGAAAAATTGAAAGGAAAAAAAAAAATAGCATAAAAAATACAGTGAAGAGCTACACGCTGCAACCCCCAAATGCTGAGTGGAGAAATGGAAATTTTCCCCTTTGTTGGGCCGGACCCACCAAGAATTCCAGGGTTTGGCCGAGAAACAAACATGAAAGAGTTACCATCCACCATAAGATCCTCATAGTTGATCTTCTCAACAAACATTAAAGCAAAAGGTCATATTGATCACCAATTCAATTGATTGTATCTAAAAGGGAAACAGTGTTTGCTTATATGTTATGTTTCGAAGAGATTAAATGATGTGAGAAAGCTAAGCTTTCTTTAAAGGCCCATAAAAGGAGGAAAATGCTCTATCACTGTAAAAAAGCTGGCAAAGTATAATAATGCGAATTATAGAAAGGCTAAGATTACCTGTCATGGGTGTGGAAAGAGTATGGTATGTTAAAAAGCAAGCATCCAAATCTTTTAATGTTGGGCCTGTGGGTATTCGGTAGATAGGATACCTAAAAAAAACATATCATCAGACCAATCAATCCTGGTATGATACAAAGTAACACAATAATACAGATTGCATAGAACTTTACCATGCCACAGACAACCAACTGTCTGCCATTAAATCACAACTTCTTAACGTCTTCAGTCCAGGATACCGGCATGCAAGATCTAATATCTGCCTCAATAATACAAGAACTAAGATGCAGAGTTCAAACCACAAACTTATGCAAGAGAATAGTAGCAAGAATATAGCTAACCTTGTCAGCTAATGGTACACGGCAATAAGGGAGATCCTGCTCAAGAAACTCAAAGAGAAGCCGATCTTGAGAATTCTCTGCTTCACCATCATCACTAGAAAAGCCTTCTTGTCTTCCACTCTGCTCATCATTTAAAGACAACCTGCCCAGTCTAATTGGGACCTCACTAGTTGGATGGAGACAAGCCTGCTGTTCCCTGGTAAATTTTATGCCTTTATCAATTTCATAGTCACTGCTTCCATCACTGCTTGAATCCCTATAGTAGTCACAGTCACTGTCTTCACGAACTTGCCTAACCAAATGACGAAGTCCAACTTGGTTAGAATCCAATAAACTGTATCCTACAATTACATCAAGAATTGCACCAGAACTAGATATATTGTTTCAAGAAACTAGTTAGGAGAAAAGAAAAAAAATCACAATAGTTAAACAAAAATGGAGCTAAAAATATGAGAAGGTAACTGGAGTCTTACAAAATAACAAAGGAAACATGCTATAGACATTAAGGCTCAGATTGTTTCAGGGGAAAATAGCCACTTTTTTCGGAAATGTTTTCAGCTAACATGCTATAAACATTAAGACTCCATTTGGTTTGATGTATAATATTTTGTCGGAAAATGTTTTCGCTGAAAACATTTTCCAGAAAAAGTGGCTATTTTCCGCTGTTTGTTTGCAACCCTAAAAATGGTTCGAAAAACATTTTTTTGGCGTTTGGCACCTATGAAAAATCGCCAAATATTTTTTATATTTTCATATAATTTGAGGAGTTGCGAGGAAGAGAAAGAGACGACGAAAGAAGTTGTAGAGGAAGAGAGTGTGTGAGAATAGAAGGCCTTTTGGGGTGGGATTGAGATCAAGTGGAATTGCCTGCCCATATTGCTTGCAATTTTGGCAGGACTTTGTGGGGCCCACTTGCCCGGACAGGTGTTTGAACAGCTCAAAACCTGTTCAAGCAAGTAGGCCCCACAAGGGGCCCTCTCACAATTGGCCGCCCAGAAGTGTGAAAGAACGGCAGAAAATGGTTTACGCACATAAGAAGCGTAAACCATTTTACGCCTTGAGAAAGTTATTTTTCTCGGTCAACTAAAAAACCTTTTTAGGTTAATCAATATTTTACGCCACACCAAACACTCAAAAATAGGAGAACCATTTTCCAAAAAATATTTTATTGCAAAAGAAATAGGGCCTAAGAAATACAATATAAACATATAAACAGTTGAGGCATATTAAATAACATAACATCCTTTCTTTCTGCACATGGACATCAGCACATGGACATCAAGAGTAAGAAGTGAAACTACTATACCTCATGACTCAATGAGAGGCTTATGTGGCTCAAAGAGAAACAAAAGGATTGTTAATTATCAACAGAAGGTGTTCGCTCAAACAATGTCACAATTGACAACAGTACCTTCTATGTGAGGACCAAGGACATATAGGCTGTTCAATTAATTATGAACCAAGTGTGACATCAAAACAAAGGAAAAACTGTTAGCTCCGATTATCCCTTTATCCTAAACAAAAGTAAAATCAAAATAAGAAAAAATTTCAAATAGTTATTATGATTCTTTTGCAAGGTCAAATTTATTAGGAAATCAAGAGTCAATTGAATTACACTGTCAAGAGAGGATAACAAATGCATGGTCCACTTCTCCAATAACAATGTAAGAGAGATTATAAGTGCACCATAAGAAGCTAAACTCAAATACCCATCAGCACATTATAAGAAAGTGTTTCCTATTGTTATTCTGAAAAGAAGAAACCAATCAAGAATAGTATTCTAAGGATAAATATAAACATAAAGAAAATAGATTAAAAAATCATAGGAGACAAAATTCTAACACATTAGAAGTAAAATAAGGTCTAGTTCTCATCCATTTCTCAGCTAGATGATCTTGCTTGGACATAGATACATTAAAAGACACTTTTGCTGCCATTGTGTCAAAAGTTTGTTTGCAAAGAACCAATTGCTAAAAAGCATATGGTGTACTATATTCAAGTTCTGAATTGTATATCCATTTATTTAATTATAAAATTACAAGACCAAGCACTACAAAGCCAATTACAAAAAGAATAAATAATGCAGGTCCACCCAACAAACTAAGAAAACCTACAATACTCTGGAATTTGTTGGGCTTCTAATTTTAAGTTTGTACTTTTACACGATAATACAAGGAAAGCACTATTAACATTGTTCACTCAACCTTGTATGCTAAATTTACATATTCTTCAATGAAGGTGTTCGGCGAGACACCTAAACATACAGAAAGATTTATCTTATGACTGTAATTATTCACACTCGAGCACTCTTTGACTACCTTTTGGTCAAATATCATTGTACCTTAATTGACAGCTCACCAACTTGCTTAGTTTTGCCTCCTCCAATCTGACACAATTTCCAAGCGCAGTAACTTTGCCTTCTAGAGTTTGGACATAATTACCAAAAAAAAAATATACATAAGGATTTTGCGGACAGGAAATTAATAATTTAACTCCTTTGATTTAACTTATTTACTTATTTTGACTGGGTTGGATTTCAGATACTACTAAATATTTTAACAGCGTTTATAACCATTCAAATCTCTTAAATCATCTCTATTCTGCATAACCTAGCAATTCAGTCTAAACAAAACCTCAAAATAAGAAAACTCACCAGAGTCGTTGCAGTCACCTTAATTTCGGAAACTCTTGTGAGTTGTAACGAGAAAAAGTTTATACTGTATGATATCTAACGACAGTTTTAGTAAGTACAAACATTCAACCTTGTTGATACTAACCCAGGTAACTATCAAGAGAACTTATTTCACCAAACTTAGAAACCTTCTCATGGTGACTACTTACATTGATAGTTCCATAATATAAACCAAGAAAACACATCAAAGAAAAGAAAATCAAAAACTTTTGATTTCCTGCAGAAATAGAGAACCACACTAATAATGGATCTGTTCAAAGATAAATTTGAAGGACCAAGCCCGTCAACTTCATTTCTTTTTTATAAGTAAAGACGATATGTTTATTCCGTGTCCCTATTATGGAGAAGCACCTATAATCAACTTGCTTGAACCAGATAGAGTCATCAGCAACCATGCATAGCGTGAGTTTTTCAATTAACAGAAGAAAAAATCACTTCAAAAGAATTTCTCAATTCTAATATAAGCCAGAAGATTAAACTTTGTCAAAAAAGATTGGTTAAAGTGCTGCCCAATACGAAAATGTTTAAGGTAGAAAGTTAGAGAGACGTGATTAAAAAATTGGTTCCTCTCTCAAACATCTTTCAGCAAGTTCTTGATCTTGTAGTGTCTCCTACTATCAGGAGTCTCAGAAAACCAATAGAAGCAGTCAGCGCAGCATTGAACAAGAGGCATTATTCTTCACAATAAAAGCAGATTGAACATAAATAAACAATTAATTGAGAAAAAAGAGAAGAGAATGATTATCCAACAATGTAATATAGAACCAACATCATCAAGGCTTTGTAATTATGATTGCCTGAAGTGACAATGAATATGATGTTCAAAATATAATTGGTTGTACATGAAAGTATAATCCGTATTGAATTCAAACATACATAAACACTTGAAATATTCATGCATAAACAGTACTACCTTGGCTTAGCATTTGACCTTGTAGCAGGTTCACCGTACAATTGGATACCAGATAAGTATGGGACGTAATATTGAACAACAGAATCACCCTCATCAAGAACCAAAGGCACTCCTGCCCCGTACGCGCTCCATTCCTTAAATGTTTCCCATAGATCATTCAACATGAAATACGGTTGAAACTCAACATCACAAGTCCTCCACCCCCTAATTGTCGTCTACAAGAAAACAAAAATCAGCAATTTTTTACCAAGACCCACAAAGATGAGAAATCCAATCAGTAAAGCTCAAATCCAAGCTAGAAAACATATTAAAGAGGGAATAATACTAAAAATCATTGCTTATTCTTTCTGTTCTTTTGTACTAAAAACTGAGAAACTCATCCCAAAATTCAACTATCTGGAAAGAATTAAAGAACAAAAAAAAAAAGGGAGCTGAGTTAAGCTTGATTGACTGAAGCTGATCGTTCCTTTTGGTCCTCAGTACTTTATTGGTTGAGTGACGCCTATCTTTATCAGGTCCTAAATACAAGAAAACCCAATATACACAACTATGGTGCTAAATACTTTCTCCTACACTGTCTCATGAACCAAAGAAAATCTACAACTAAGCAAGCGCAAAGAGAAGATAAAAGATCAACCTTGGAGAAATATTGGGCCGGGACCAAAGGCGTGGTGGACTCCAAGAACCTATCAAGGTTCTTAACAGGATTTACGGATTGCTCCAAAGAAGGCTTTGCCAATGAATTTGAAGGGTCTTTACTCTTTCTAGCTGAGTCCAGGCTGTCAGTCTCATCACCCTTTTTAGCTCTCCGAGCTTGTTTTTGTTGATTCTGATTCTTTCTTGCTTTCACCGGGACGTAAAACCGATCCTCACCGCGCAGAGCCCCAAAACGCAACCCAGAACCCAACATTTCCACCGTTTGCTTGCTGAGAAAACGGAGGAAAATACGAGAGGATTCTAAGATCTTATGCTTTGTGTAGTCTTTTCTTTTTATCAAAATGAAACTGGAAAACCCAACTAACCCCAGTTAAATTAATACAAGGATTTGTTGTCTGGAGGCTTTAGTTTTGAAAAAGTCTCAGTGAGTTTGGAAATCTAACATAAGAGTGAAAATGGCTTAACACAATCGCAGTACCCAAACACAGCAGAGAAAACCCAATTAACTGAATCAGAGATGTGTTTCAACTGATCAAACCAAAGAAACCCAGAAATCTCAGAAACTTGTATTAAACAAAAATAGCGAAAATTAGATTAGAAAGATTCAAAGCGAAGAGAGAAAGAAACCACTTTGCACCGGATGAGAGCCAAATGGGTTTTGCGTGAGGGAAGAAACAAGGGTCAAGGCGTGAAGTAAAGCTCAGAGAGATAGAGAGATTGAAGTAAGGCTTCAAACAGAGTGTGTTATAAAGGATAGCAAAGAATTAAGAATAATTCATTTTCCTATATTTTTTTATGATCCATTATAATATTAAATAAATTACATATTATTAAAGAGAGTGTTTGGTAGATCATTAAAATGGGTCAACTGTAAATAATGCAATATATATTTTAAATTTGTTTAGTTTAATAAATTTTGTGAAATATAGAATTGATTCTTTTTCTGTTTTCTGAAATAGGCTAGAATATTTTTATAAAAGGTTAAAGCAAAATTACTTTACTTTATAATTTGAGAAATGTTATTTTGTATTATGTTATTCTTCTTTCATCATTCTTTGTTAACGTGGCACCGTCAATTTGCCATTGCTTTTTTTTTTTTTAATTCTTTTTAAATAAGATTAGGGTTTTTTGGGTTCTAGTTTGTATGTTTGTTGGTTTTTGCAATGAAATATCAGTGATATTTTCTTCAAAAAAAAAAAAAAGTATTGGTACTTGTAGTTTTACTTTTTTATTTTTTGTCACTGTGCTTCAATTTTTATCACAGATGGTGCATGGGCTATGCAAAAGACAAAGATGATACCTTCGTCTAAATTTTCGTCTAAAAACTAACGGTAGCTCACATGTCTATTCGCAGTTGTTGACACGCGTCATATGCATTAAAAAAATTGAAAAAAAAATTGAAAAAAAAAGCTTTAAAATTAATTAAAAAGAATTGAAAATGTCAAAATTTAAATAAATAAATAAAGTAAAAAAAAAAAAAAAAAAAACTTTGGGTAAAATGGAGGTGGAACAATCACCTCGTGGCCCATGGGGGTGGTTCGGCCACCCTAAGGACGAAAGAACAAAAAATAAATAAATAAGGAGTTTGGCCCTTAGGGGTGGCTGCCACCCCCAAGGGCCAAGAAGCAACAAAAATAAATAAATAAAGGGGGTTTGGCCCCTTTGGGGGTGGCTAAACCAAGACTGACCAGGAAGGGGGTCGCTTTCTTTTCTTTTCTTTTCAAGTTTTTAATACTTTTTTTTTTTCAAGTTTTATTATTTTTCAATTTTGTTTAACTTTTTTTTTTTTAAGTTTGAATTTTTTTTTTTTTTTTTAATGGATATGACATATGGCATCACCTGAGAATAGACACGTGGATTAACATTAGTTTTTTGACAGAAATTTGAACGGAGGTACTATCTTCGCCTTTTCTTATACCTCAAGTATCATCTATAATAAAAATTGAAGCACATGGGACAAAAAAAAAAGTCAAATTATAAGGGATAAAAATGTGTTTAACCCTAAGATTAATTTAAAAGTAAATTAATAATATCATATCAACAAAGAATAATAAAATAACAACCAAAAAATGATGTATAGCACATACGTCTCAAATAATTTAGACAATAAGAACATAGATTCCAATATTGAACTAATATTTAATTGCTTTAAAATAAGATTAAATCAATTTTTCTAGTTTTTGAAACACGTCAAGAATTTGTAAAATGTATATTTACTTTATGTTAATTAAATGGAGAGGATTTAATAATTATTTTTGACTTTACCATAGCTACATTTTTTCTAGTAATTATAATTATTTTTTTTCCTATTCTATTGACTATTCACTGCCTTGATGGGTTTTACTTTTTAGCAAGACATTCCCCATTTTAGTCACTTGAAAGTTTTTTTTTTCATTATTTTTATAACTAGAAAACAAATATCTGGTTTAGAATTATTTCAATTTGATAAGTCTTTTTAAAAAATTATACAAAATACTTATATAAAAAGCTAAAATAGGAATACTAATTTTGAATATAAACCAAAAACTTAAGTCATTGTTAAACTAATATTTAGTTTATGGAAAACATTATTTGATTTGATAGAAATCCATTAATTACTAATATTTTGTTAAAATGAAATATTATGGTATTTTTTTAGTAAGAAATTGAGTACTTTAAAGAAAAATTATAAGTGTAAGAATAAAAAAATAAAAAAATAAAAAATAAAAATTGCCCATCTTCAATGGTTTGCTTTATAAACTATAATTTGTAACAAGTTTTCAATGCGGAATCAATCACCCAAAAAAGGCTCTTCGTGATTGGTGGGTTCGCTGTGGAGTGGATTTACGTGGGCACGAGTAGGTGGCACACGTGCTTAAAGAACAGCAAGAGCTACCATCATCACCCATCAGTACTCGCTCATAAAAAGAAATTAAAAAATAAAAATCAGTATTTAAGTTTTGTAAGTTTTTTTTAAAAAATTATTAACTAATAATTTAAAAGACAGAACACTTTTGAAACGTAAACCTTTAAAAAAAAAAAAAAAAAAAAAAAAAAAAAAAAAAAAAAAAAAAAACTTCTCACACTTATATGGCATTAAAAAACTTTTTCAAATCAAAACTAAAAATATTTTTCAAAATTATCATTAAAATATTAAAGTAATGTTATATACCACATTTTTATCTCATAATCATCCTATAATGCTGACATATTAGTTTCAATCAATTCTTGAAGCTTTATTTTTTAGGAAAAACTTCACTTAACCTCCTGAACTTCCATCACATTTGTAATTACCTCCCTAAACTTAAAAAATATTCAATTTAGTGTAAAGAGACCATCTTCCAAATTTTTTTCAATTTCACCGCTCTGCGTTAAATCTTAACGGAGGGTGTTAAAATTTCTAAAATACCCCTTCTTCTTTTAGGAAAAAGAAAAAAAATACAAGGATTTAAAACATTGGTCAGGATTTAACGGAAAATTTTCAACAATACTCATGCCTGAATCTTTGAAAAAATTTGTATGTATAATTTTTTGTAAAAAAAAAATAAAATAAATAAGAGTATTTTGAAAATTTTGACAGAATTTAACTAAAAATCTTAACGAATGGATAAAATTAAAAAAAAAAAAATGAAAGATAAATACACTAAATTGAGTAAAGTTTTTTCCATTTTATATTTTTTGAATCTAAAAATTGGTTAGAATTACAATATCAACATTTTAAAATAAAAACATAATTTCTAGCCATAGTCAAGTTATTAAACATATCCATATATATATTTAATACTCTTAAATAATTCACACCCTATTCTGAGTGCATCATTATTCAATAGTACCAGTGTACCACTATCGTGGACCAGTGGTGCCCTGTCACAATTCTTATCTTGAGACAAATGTTCTTTCTACTTTTCTTTTCTTACTTTTGGGAAGAATTTTTAGTGCCTCCCCCTTCCTTGTATAGAAGTTGGAAGTTATTCATTTACATTTTAGTACACTACTATATATATATATATTTTTTTTATTTTTATAGATCACTACTATATTTTATTAATTATAGAGAAAGCTAGATACATGAACATCATTTTAAATTATCAAGATAACCATGGCATATTTTGCAGCTGAAATATTCTTTTTCTCTGAATCTACAAAAGTAAAATGAAAAATGTAAATACAATAAATAAAAATAAAAACCCGTTATTGATATTGTTTGAGAATAACTAATAGTTAGTGGTGTATTCGATTCTAATACGAACAATTGTGATGTCATCAATTAGCTATATATTTTTATTGATTTTAGCCTTAAAAAATAAAAAAAATAAAAAAAATACCTCATAAAATATAGAACTTGGGGTAGCTTCTTGAACCAGTCCCGAACACTCTCAAAGAAAGTAAGAGGAAAATGTTGACACGTCACTTTATTGGGTGTCCCATGAAGATCTATATGAGTTTGAAAATTCTCCAAGTACTCAATAGGATCTCTAACTTCAATATAACACAAGATTTGAGGAACCTTAAACTTCTTGAGTAGCCGGTAGTTTGCTACTCGTTTAGTGAATGGTTAGCCAACACTCAATTAGAGCTTGTTCACTACTATGGCTTTGCTTTTGTCTCTCATTTCCATGTCTTAAGCCATATACATGCACATTCTCTCCAAATCAGCAACAATCATATTCAAATCTCATGCATCTTCCCATTTATTTCCTTGTTCACGGCATTTATTGTCTCGATGATTATGCTCTTGGAAATTGTCTTCCTCACGACCATCCTCCCAACGATCGTGATCGTTGGTATGACTGTTGTTTATCTCGGGATGGGATTGTTTTGGGAATCGGAGCAGCAACTCTGCATTATGTTGTGTTAGGGCTTCATCTGGTATTCCAATGCTGCTACACGGTACTAATCTCCACTGCCCAAGGGATGGGGCGGAGGTGGTGGATTGTTCTAAGCTTCTAGAGCCGGGTTTGGCTGAATAACTAGTTTCGTCTGGAATCTCCTTTGCTAGTTGGCTTGGCTACTGCCTACCAGAACATGTGTTTATCACCATAAAGGATTTTTTTTTTTTTTTTTTTTTTTTTTTTTTTTTTTTTATGAGAAACAAATAATCATTTGCATAAATAGCCCAAAATTGTTAGAACAATTCCAGTATGGTGTGAACAGTATGTTCTTCAATGTTTTCACGTTCCTACGATCGCTGCAAAACAACTAAAGTTAAGAGAACTTGCCGAAATGCCGGGGAAGTCTCACTCTGATGCTTAAGTAAGTCTCTGAGAGAAAAGTATATTCAATGCACAATAATTCAGTTTAGGGTTTATACTCAGTATAAGAAGTGAAGTCACACATGAATTAAGTCTTTTACTCCAACTTGACTTAAGAGTGTTATGAGTTTGATTTGGAGCAGGAGTCCTATCCCAATCCCACTCGGAGTATGACTATTAATTTTTTAAGGAGTCCTAATTGGACCCGGATTGTAACTCTTACCCCAATTCAACTTAGAGTAGGGATGAGATATAGTCCTGAAATTTCAAGGGTTGAGACCCAATAGTATCCTTTTGTGAATCAGGGAGTGAACATCATTGACATCTTATGTAATAAGACTGATACCTGAGTTCCTAAGACATACTTGTCAAGAGCCTTACTTTGAGAAATTGAATCCTGGTCCAAGGGTGTGTCCACTTCCAGGACCCAATCCAGATGTGTCGCTTGTCGTGTATTCTCAGAAATAGCCTTTTTTCAGGGAGGACTTGTTTGAGTGTCTATCTCTCAGGGCAGACCTATCCGAGAGCCTTTTTATCTTGGCTTGGGGCTCACAACTACATGTGGGTCGGTACTGACTTTGAGGCCAATGATTGAGCAGATGAGTTGGTTTGAGTGGATTATTCCCAACAAATGTCAATAAACTTCTCTTATATTGGACAAACAATTACAAGAACTGTAATTTATATTTTATAAGTAATTTCATTGAGTAGCTGATGCGGTAAGAACCTTTTCTTTTCCATGGTTAAACGTCCAAAGATTGCATAACCATCGAGCGACAATGTAGTATGTAATTCTTAGAATATTAAGAGCAATAGTATGAGTTCCAACTCTGTGTTTATATATATATATAATAAATCAACATATATTAAAATTTAAATAAAAAAAATTTCTCCAACTTGAACTCCATTATCAAAAGGTTTAAAATAATTTCAAATATACTACTTATTTTGTTCCATTTAAATCTGTACTACAAAACGTTATAATCAATATAACTTGATATTTTTCTTTTCTTGCTATCAAAAATATTATCTAAACAAACAAAATATAGTCTGACTAAAATCTTGACAAGTGGCATTTTAAGAGTGATAAAATTATGATAATTGGTATAATAAAATTGTGACAAGTGAAACTATTATTTTGTAATTTAATGTTGCTTTAATTAAATCACCAATTAAGGATTAAAAAAGTTATACATGTCATAATATTGGACTAAACATTAAAATTGGAATCGGAAAACAAATAGAGAAATTAAAATAATTTGTTTGCCAATAAATTTGTAGGATAAGCTTTGAATATGGGTAAAAACCGTATCCATATGTAGTCATTGAAAAGAAGTGTGAGAATTTTAAAAGGAATAGTTAAGTACGTAGTTTTTTTTTTTTTTTTGGAATAAGAGAAGAACCTTCATTATAATCTGAAACTCAAAGGACCAAACGCTGTAATTAGGGGTATAAAGACTCTTAAAAAATAAAGTACATGACTAATTCTTAACTTGGAGGGCAACTACCATGGCAAATGAACACAAAATAACACATATCTTTACAATGAGTTCCACTATGAGGAGATAAGAGAGCAAGATCTGATCTAAAAACAACTATTACAGTTTAGATTTAAGATCTACCATAGTAGGCTGCAGGGGTTAACAACAAAACATAAATTAAAAAACTAAAAACACAAACTAAAACAACACTAGCCGACAAAGAGCACTAGGAGTCGCCGGTGACGGCGCGTGTATACCAAGCACCCTTACTAGAGGACCCCTCACCATCAGATGAACCACTAAATCTCCTGGGATCCACCGACCACAAAATTGGAGAAGATGAAGAGCCAACATGCGTCGGCGAGGGAGGAGCACTTGTTGGCGCGTGCACACTACGCTCCGGTGTACGTAGGGACAGCCGGGGAAAACACACATGGTTGTAGCAAAGGTGGAAGACGGCGACTAGCTAACATCCTAGAGGGGGGTGTGACATGCATAGAATGACAAGGAATCATAGATCTAACTTAAAAAAATGGCTTGAAAACAGAGTTTGGTACCTTACCTAGATCAACTCTAACAGTAGATTGAAGCCAACAAACCCCAAATCCTCATAAGGATTAGAGAAAATCACCTTCACCTTCTTGGTTTCACAGAAAGCCTCCGAGAGGGAAGAAAACCAGCAGCCCACGGCTCAGTGCCAGGCCGAAACAAAACAATAACAAGATCAGACCAACTTGTGGACAGGTTCAATCAGTTGTTTTTAGTTAAGTCTGAAGTTAAAAGAGCCTTCTTAGGCCTAAATATTTCAACGACAATAATAAGCATTAACAGTAACGAAAAATTTGTTAAATAGTGCATTAAAAATAATAATATTACATCTCTAACAACCAAAATTTAATATTTTAAATGATTTTAGGGTGGCTAAAATTGTTAAATAGGCCAAAATTTCAGTTAATAAAAAGTAGGTTGAAGATAACAAAAATTTAATACATAAAATAATTTTAGGATGGCTAAATATGTGACGAGTAGTATTTTATGACTACTTTTTTTTTCTTTTTTTTTGGTGATTTAATGTTGGTTTAAATCGATGGTAAGACGCTTGTGAGTGAAGTCCTTCTCTTTGTACTTTGCTTTGCTGCAGTAAAGTTCGGGCGGTGATGGGAGAGTCTTTTGCCTGTTTGGGTTGAGGAGGTTTTGAGTGGAAAGGTGATGAGGCTAGGCATGGCAGAGGAGTTGGGGCAGCAGTGGACATGGGTGGGAGAACCACCCCCAAAACCAAACCCTTCACTCTTTTTTGTTTTTTTTTTTTTTTTGGGTCGTGTGGTTCGACCACCTTTAAACTAACCATAGGGGAGTCACTCCCGTTTGCCCTGGGGTGATTTCGGCCGTCCCTATTTTGCTTTTTAGGAGACTCCAGACCGGTCATGGGGTGGCTTTTTTTTTTCTTTCTTTCTTTTAATTTTTTTGAACAGTTTTTTTTTTTTTTTAAAAATAATTATTAATTATTTTTTATAGTTGATTTGTTTTTAATTAGGCATTGGGACACATGTTGATTTTTTAAGGCCAGTGACGTGAAATTTGTTATTTTTATGACGGAAGTATCATCTCCGTCTTTAGCCGTAAACTAGATACCATCTATGATTTAAAATGAAGTATAAGAAGCAAATATTCTTTAAACCTCGTACGGTCAAAAGTATTTAACCCTAATTTTAATAGAGATTGAGAATAACGCCCGAAGTTGGAGGAAGGGCGAAGTAGTAGTTGTTGTACCATTAATTAAAGATTGAGAGTCAATTCATTTTTCAATGCCTGAATTGGACATCGACCCTAGGTAGACAATGATATCCTCCAACTTGAGTTGAATCAATCGTTTAAACCACGTCGCTTTAAATATTTTTCAATGGCATTGTACCTAAAAGATTAGACTGAAATCACCTTCAATTGTTGCCCTCATTATTTTGCATATTATTCAACATATATTATATATAATTTCGTCAGCTTAATTGGTATTACATTAGTCAACCTTTGTAGCATTCAAACCTACTTTTGTTGTTGCAATTAATTATGTTGGGTGGTTGTGTTGTGTGTATCGATCTGTGGGGTTTTTGGTTTTTCTTTTCTCTTTTTTGGTTTCTCACTACCAAAATTTAGTGTAGCAGCTGATCCATGCCGGCATTGTTTTGTTGATTTGTTTTGTTTCTCTCTGTCTGTCTGTGTGTGGGCTTACTTAATTATGAAACATTTCTTTGCTTTTACTTTCATTTTAAAAATTGAAGATATCTAAGATCTCTTATGGAATATTCACCGATCAATTTCAAGGGATTTGCTTTAGCAGTAGTAAAGTTAATAATTTGATATGACTAAAAATAATCCATGTAAACTTTGTAATACTTTTTTAGTAACCCGAGCATAATGCTATAAAATCGTGCGTTTTAAAAGCGCACAATTTGCTTGTAATTTAGAAATGTGAATTTTTTCATGTTTTTAAACTAGTCCCACTAGCATGGCAAGGAAACTGATTTCTGAAGACCAAGATGCATGCAATTGGAGAGTCTGGTTGGAAGTTTTTTGAGCCAGTTTTCTCTTCTGCTATTGTTCTTTGATATGTGCGTTTTTACACAAAATCATCAAAAATTGTCTTGTTTTAAATTGTGATTGAAAGAAATGAGAGTAATACTATATATTATATTTTTATTTTACAATTATCTTATAATGTCGATGTGGTAGTCTCAACCAATCTTTAGATCTTTTATTTATTTTTTTTTTAAAAAAAAATAAATCAATAAGGGGCCAATAATTTGAATGGCAAGGAGCAAGAGATTTGATTCGTAGAATATAAGGTCAAGTCGAGTAACCAATTTAGGACACAAAAAGAAAGTAGAAATAAAAGAGAAAAGGACATTGGATGGCGTATGTTGAGTTGATGAAGTTAGAATATAGGCCCCAACTCTGGGTTGGTTTGGTTGGACTTCAATGTTTCTCCATCACGTCTAAAGGGCAATGGCATCATCCAAATGGTATATACCAAAGGCATTTTAAGGAATGATTCCATGTCACCGTCAACGGTGGTGGTGGTTCAGTGACCTTAAAGAAATTTTTAAGTGGTTGGGCATGAACTAGGTTGAAAGTTCGACTCACAAAATGAGAATTCTCAATTCTATTAGTATTAGCAACCTCGAGTTCCATTGATGTTTTGATAGAGTTAATTAGTCAGGTTATAGTTCAGTCGAATTTGAAGAAGCGCTTGTGATTTCCACCGTTTGGACCCTTTTTGTGCGGTTCCAGCAAGCAGATACTATTATATTCACGTTCAAGTAGAATAGCTACAATTGGTCTCTCCCGCCTGCATTTCCTTGAATACAAAAAGAAAAAAATAATAATAATAATTCCATATCATTTAGAACTCACTAATCATTCAACTCTATCTTTCGGGTGCATGGTTAGAGGGAAAAGGAGAAGACCATCTCTTTTCTCATCTTTTTTGGATAAGCATTCTATGGTTAATTTAATACTTTTATTTATGGCTTGTTTTGTTTTTATGTGTAATATTTTTCTTAGTTTCTTTTTATTTGGCATAACTGAATATTAGTGAGTTAGAGGAAAAACTTTTTTATGGTAAAAAAAAAGATGAAAATAGCGTACGCTTTTGTTGGTATAAATATTCAAGTTCTAATCCTTGTAATCAATTATCTAAACTGGAAATTAATTTGGAAATGCATCCCCATTCGGTCCACTTTAGCCACTTATTTCAGCCTTAGTGAGGACCAAAACTCTCTTTGTCCTCTCTGTTCCTCCTCTCCAGAAACTTATGAACATCGATCGCTTTCTATCTTGTCATTTTGCTCGTATTATTTGGAGGTTATCCTCTTGGCCTTTGGACACTTTGAGTTTTGAAGGTCTTTCTATATCTAATTGGATTAAATTTATAATGGGAACTTATTTTTCACTCAATATAGTGGCCAATTCCAAACACCACTTCCAACTTTTTTTCTCTATTACACTAGACCGAATTTGGCAGACTAAAAATGTAATACCCCAAAATAATAAAATAAAATAAAAATAACAAGTAATTAACTGTTATAATACAATTTTATAAAAATATACTCTTATTTTGCTAAATTTATTCAACTAAGTGCCCTAAAATAATTTTTCCTAAAAATCAAAACGGACCCCTGACTATTTAGAAAAACCCTAGGATCGTTAGACCAAAAGTACACCAAACGTTCAAAGTAGTACACTGAACATTCGACCATGCCACAAAAACAATTTTAACCTACTATCCACATCATTTAACTTTCTTCACTCCAAATCACGCCTATTAAAGCCACCCCATCCCCTTGAAGCTTCACTATTCCTCATGCATTCTACCTACCCTATTTCTTGATAGAGAGATCTTAGAGAGAGAATGATGTGGTTTTGGTATTGTTCAACTTCATTGAGGTAAACTATGAACCTTAAACTCGTTTTTCATGTTGTTTGTGTTATGTTCACAAGATTTACCATTTTTTTTTTTATAAGCCTTAAACATTCCATGAAAAGTTTATAATTTATCTCTTTCAAAAGAGAATAGTTTTCTAAAATTTGGGGGCTTACCCCATCTTTCATAAACCTTCATTTTGGTATGATTTAACATGTATTGATAGAAAATTGTATGGGTAGGAGCTTTGAGGTTTTCATGCATTTTGGTACCCCTCGAATGCTGCATTTGACCAAACTTTCAACCGTTGCTAATCGAACGCTAGACCACGATACTGAACGTTTGACAGTGACCAGAAATGGATAATTAGGATTTTAATAATATATTAGCATATCTAGGTTGTTATTAGAGTTTTTACGTGTATTTGCTAGAACTTTCGTTATATTATGTTTAATATTAGGGTATGTTTCCCAGTAACAGGAGTCCAAGATGTTCGAGTTTATGGATGAGCGTTTGAGGTAAGTAAATACTTATGAAATTAGTTTCACTTTAATGTGCAATATGTTAGCAGACTGAGCATGCTTTATTCTTCAAAACGATATATCCTCAGCCGATTGATATTATAACATGTTTAAACTGTTTCAAATGGACGAATGCTTATATATAATTTTCTTTAAAAAAATGAATAATAATTACATTATATGACATGACACATGCACCGGTACGTACACACGATATTATGAGGAGTGTTCATCGTTGGCTAACATAGGGTGAACCATCAAGTGAAGGATATTTAAATGGTAATGTAAGTGTTACGAACAACCTCGGCATGCAGTAACCCCACTCTAGCAAAATGAAAATAATGCAATGTATCTGCAGTAAAGGATTTCCCCTGCCAATTCCTGGAGCGCACAATCTCTGCCTTAGTGGGCAGTCCACATATCCCATATGGCTAAAGAGTATGCACAGATGGAATAAAATGAGATACGACTGCTGAAGGCCAAAGCACTTCAAGAGGGGACACGTCGCCAAAGGACAACTTTTTTCTACGCATCAAGGAGGACTACGCAACAATGATCAAGGAGGACGAGGATATTGCTGAGGGCAATGCCAGATGTGACGAGTAATTGTAGGATTTGACGTTAGATAATTACTAGTTAAAATGATTAGGTCACACACGTGCACCGAACAAAGAATTAAGTGTGGTTGCACTTTTGGGCAGCGGCACTCTTTTTGCTTTTGAAGTAATTTTCAAAGTAAGAAAAGAATTTAATTGCTTTTGGACTTCAATTGTTTCTTAAAAAAAAATTAAAAATTAATTAAATTTTAAGGAGTGCCGAACGTTCGATAGATTTGGCAAACAACGCACGAGCACAAACTTCCAACGTTCGACCTCTCCCAGAAATAAGTCAGGTTTAAAAACGCCATAAACCCATTTTTCTTCAAAAGCTCTCTCTCCAACTGATTTTCGACCTTTTCTCTCTCAGATTCTTGCATGAAACTCCACGAAATCAAGTTTTTTTTTTTTTTTTTTTTAAGATTTTGAAAGGCTAGTGACATTTTCACCCAATTATTTTTTGAATTTTCAAGATTTCAATTTTCAATGCATTTCGAATTGGGAACTTTTGATTTGATTGTTTTTATGTTAAAATCACGATACCCACTTGCTGTAGGTTGGGTTAGGAACATGTTAGATTAATGGGTAGGATTGATTCCACACCCATAGCCTCATATTTGGACCCATTCGGATTTGGGGAAGTTTTACCTAAATCCATCTTTTTCTTGAAATCTCTTGATTATCCTAGCAATTTTATTTTTTTTTTTAAAAAAAATTATAAGTAATTATCCGTGCAATTGTTGTGTGAGATTGAACCCCACTATGATTATGACGATATTTGGACCATGACCCATTACCCCTGTGACCTCGTCATGCCCAAATTTTTCATGAATCCCAAGTATTTGGTGAAATGCCCAAATTTTTCATGAACCCCATCAAAAATATTTCTCAAACTTTATAACACATCAAAAATAAAAATATAATTTTGGTCACACTTAACAACATATCTAATTTCCAAACAGATTAGTAGTAGATTTATTTATTTTCTTCAACTTAAGCATCCTTTGAGAAGCCCTACAAAAGGGGTCTTACACATTAGGAGAGAGAAAAATCCTGATCCACTAAGAGCTTCTCTAGCATCGTTATGCATTTTAGTTAAGAATAAAAAGTTTCTACAAACAGGTCTAATAAGTTGCCATGTGTCCTCTAATATGTGAGAGCCATAAGTTTTTTTAGCTAGCCTGATCAAATTGTATCTTTTGAAGGGTCTTGAGAGAGGTGTACTTTCAGGATATTCTCCACCAAATCCTGATAAAAGAGTTGCCTTAATTTTTCTTTATACCATCTCCTAGGATTAGCAAGAATCAGATCAGCCACACCCATTTTCTTCATACAGGCACCCATATATATTCGTTTTTTTTTTTTTTTTTTTTTTGAATATTGTCAATTTGAGAGGAAAAAGTTCCTGATGTTAGACTAAATATTTCCAAAATAATCTATTTTAATACCTTTGTTTTAGAGCTTCAATTTATTACAGAGGATAAAGGCTGGGGAGCCATAGAAAATTGCCTGCCATGCTTGCACTACATAATAGAGAAACTAGAACAGTCAATCATCCACAAGTATTTCCAATGACACGTTATTCCTAATTGCCTTGAATTCCAGGTTTGACCCAGCACCATACATTCACTACAAAAATAGAGGTAGGTTGACGCGTGCAGTTGTACACGTGTCAAACATTTAGACACGTGCACTTTGACACGCGTAAGACGCGTGTCAAATGTGCACGACATTAAGTGCACAATTTGACACGTGTATTGAGATACACGTGTCAAACTACACGTGTCAAATTGGTTTGACACGTGTATCACAATACACGTGTCAAACCGTTTGACACGAGTATTTTAAATATTCGTGTCAAACCAATTTGACACGTGTATGTGATACACGTGTCAAATTTGACATGTGTATCTCAATACACGTGTCAAAGAGTCTTGACACGTGTATTGTAATACACGTGTCAAATTTGACACGTGTATCACATACACGTGTCAAATTGTTTTTTTTTATATAAAAAAAATCGAAATTGAATTTTTCATTTAAATAAATTTTTAATTTAATTATTTAATTGTATTTTTAAATTAAATTAAAAATACGATTATATAATTAAATAAAAAATTTAATTAAATAAAAAATCCAATTTGGATTTTTTTTTTTCAATTTAGTTTTGGTATTGGTTATTTAAAATTATTTGGTATAATAAATTTTCGTTATTTCAAATTTTATTATTTCCGACCACAAATAACGCAATATTGATTTTACCGAAAAACAACACAAAATAATATTACAAAAATCATAAGTTAATAACGTATTCGTTAACTACGCAAATATTTACACATAAAAATTAATTACACAAAATATCTACAAATCTGAAGGGCGTCCCTGCGAATCACGAGGTACCGTCCCAGGCGTGTTCTCGCCAACCGGCGATTGCTGCGCAAGGAATGGTGTAGCGGGCGAAGGTGTAGCGACAATGGAATGCTGGCTCAGCCGTCGTCCAACAGGCGACAACGTACCAACCGTTGTCGAATTACCTGCAAATAATATAGACAATTAAAGTATATAATATTACTTGCAAAATTAAAGGGGTAATTAAAACAAATTGAAATTAATTTTGTCCTACACACAATATAAATCATACCTGCAGATGCACTACTAACAGACGACGTACTACCTACGTGTGCAGGTGAAGGCGTACCAAGACATGGTGCTGATGCTCCCATGGAGGACATGAAGACCTCAACCTGTCACATGCGCTGCTCCAACAGGTCATTCCTCGCTCGCTCAGCCTGTAGCTCCGCTTGGATCTCTTCCATCTTCCGAGTGTGTTCGGCCCAATCCCGAGACGTGCCCTGAGATGGTCCCCCTTGTGACCGAGGCCTATATGAGAAACATGTCCCCCGAACAGGTGTGACGTTCGGCCCAACCTGCCGAACCCTCCCTGCATACTCAGGCCTCCCAACCGCCTGTTCGTAAGCGTCGTTCGGTGCCCAACGCACCGTGTCTGCGGAGACACTTTGCGTGGCGGCTGGATCACTGGATAAACTCTGCGTCATCCTCTCCTGTACGTCGTCAACATGAAAAAGTCATATATTGAATAATGACAAATCACACATAATTTTAAAAATAATAGTAAATTAAATCAGTAGCATACGCATAGGACCCGTGTACGTTCGTTCACGTAAGTGCCGTCCTTCTTTGTGTGGGTCTTCACGAACGACGCGGCGCGAGTGGGGGGCGTGCCAGATGTACATGTCTGTCGTCATGCAGTTGACATATATAAAAAACAGATAGCGATAAAAATAGTATAAAGAAAAATAAAAACAATTAGCAACAAATATTAAAAACATAAACATATATATTTTCATACCTCCTCGTGATTAAATCTGGCATAACTTTTAGATCCCGTACAATGAGGAAGGTCATTCTGCTCGCGTAGCCTCTTCATCCGTTCAGAGGTTGCCTACGCATTTAACATGAAAATAAAAATGTAAGCATTAACACACTTAAATTAAAACTAAAATTAAATGAACTGTTATTAAAAAACCACAACATACGATTTTATGCTCACGGCACCAATCTGTCAGCAGGAACTCTACATCTTCTGCGTCATAGTTGCCAAAAAAACCGTCCGGCATTCTCGCACGGATACTCTCGGGCATGTCACCGTCTCTAATACATAGTTTGGTTTTGAACCTCGACTTCCACGAGCGGTGCTTACGGCCAATATGACATAAAGCCTCCTGTTGTGCCCTGCGCGCGTCTACTGATACAGGTAGATAGAACTCCTCTTGCACATTCAACACATTTTTATAGGTTTAAAAACTTCAAGAAAAACATTAATCTCAAGTTTAATTCAAATAAATAATTAAATTATATTCATAGACATACCATCAGCGCGTCCCACATTGCCTACTTAATCTGCCTATTTACCCTCGCCCATTCGTCCCGCATGTGTATGTAGGACCCACTCCTGATCATCTTGCCCTCAGCCCGCCGAAATCGATTGCAAGCCCGTCCTACAGGTTGTATAGCAGCATTGTACTGCAATACAACCTTCTTCCCCCTCGGGAGGACCCAGTTTCTCGCTGGGTCGTCAATCACCTCATAATAAATGGTCCCATCTGGGTTGTACCCTAATTAATGAAATATTCAACATTTAATCATAAGACTAAAGAACATATATATATATATATATATATATATATATATATATATATATATATATATATATATATATATATATATATATATATATATAAACAATTTGTAATCAATATTTATTTTTTTCTAAACAAATAAAAAAATATTTTGGTAACACAATATGAGTTTTAAGGATGTCTAAATATGTACTTACCCATCAACCGAATCTGCTCAATCCGTATGTGCTGGGTCGCTGGGTCGCCCGCAACCTCCTCGCCAACCCCTTCGGCTGGTGGAGCCTGCTGATCATCATCTGAATCCATATCCTGGGGACTACCGGGGGCCAACTGCTCGGTACCCAACATCGCAACGTCCTCCTCATGGGTACTCTGGCTCCCCCCCACATCTGGCATCTGACTCTCACCGGAAAGTGGCATCTGGCTCTCACCAGATAAAGGCATCTGGCTCTCTACATGCCCCGGGCCCTGACTCGCCCCCGATGCTGGCATCTGACTCGCCCCCGATGCTGGCATCTGATTCGCCCCCGATGTTGGCATCTGACTCACCCCCCATTCTGGCATCTGTCTCGCCCCCAAAATCTGGCCATGCATCGCCGCCTGTGCCGGTATCTGTCCCAACCCCACGGCCGGCATCTGCATCTCCCCGGTCTGTGACAGTGGAAATCTACCATCCTGCGTCTCACTATCAGGGTTACACGTCATAGGTCCACTATACGTATACGGAAAGTACGGCGCATAACCCTGTGACCCCATCCCCTCTCTCACCCACCATCGATAGGCGTTACCCGGTTGGGTGAACCCTATCTGAGATAATGTTGGCAGCTCCGACAATGGAGAGCTGCAAGGTCCAGCTGTGCTGGTCTGCCCGTGATCTGACGTGGGCACGGCCACCGTACCCGGCAACAATGGTCTATAAGCCCCGTCTGGGTGGTGTGGCCACGCTGCAGAATACAATGCCGTCGAAACAGTGGGCGTGGTCATAGGGGGCACGGGTGGGCTAGGTGCCCGATACGCATAATAAGGGGGTCTCTGGTCCATCAATACCTGCGAACAAATGCAGACAAATTAATTAGAATATGTTTTTTTAATATATTTTTAATGAACATACTAAAGAACAACGAAATTTATGCAATTAATAAAAATTTGTATTGAGTACAAGCGAATTGTACAAACAATATATATATCAGTCAAGTGTATTGAGTTCAAGCTAATTATACTCACAACAAATACATCAATCATTGTATCACGGGAGCTTCAATCGGATCTATGTCGGGCCTGTCGTACTCGAATTCATCATTCGTATCTGGTAGGTCATCAGTGGCTAGTACGAGCGGTACGCACTCATGGTAGGTTGTACCATCCTCATTACTCCCATCCCTCTGTCCAACTTCGTACACGTTGCGCGGTTTGGTCCTAACCGCATGAACCCAATTTGGGTTCCTTCCATCTTCTACGTAGAATATTTGATCCACCTGAGATGTAAGCACGTACGGCTCGTCCTGAATCAGTTCTCCCCTGTGGACGAGGTGATTGAAGTTGACAAACACTAGGCCATACTCGTCTATTGTGAATCCTCTATCCATTGTGGGGTCTGCCCAATTGCACTTAAATAGGACGTACGTAGTCCTGTCATAGTACTCGACCTCAAATATATCGGTTAACTGCCCGTAGTACGCTTCGCCTTCAACGGTAGGAACACATACGCCGCTGTTCTGAGTCCTCCTTCCCACATCATGAGCAAGCGTGCGAAATAATTTTCCATTTACCACGTACCTGTTGTACTTCACCGCTGTCTCCTTTAGCCCTCTACAACGCATAACCAACATGTGGCCCAATTCCTCCCTACGTTGATTGTCCAGGCCATCGACCTATGTTTTAATTACAAATATTAAACATCACATTGAGTAATTATATTGAACCCGCATAAATTTATCTAAGGTGGCATTTACAACTATTTCCTTACATATGCACGGTACCATTCGCAGAACTGCTCATGATGTTGTGCTTCAATAAGAGCCTCCGTAATGCGACCCCTAGTGCATGATCGCCTAAGTGCGTCTTTGTGCATCCTACATTCAGGGTATACAATTATGTAATAATTGTTATTAATACTTTTATTCGAATTCTGCTAAATATAAGGTTAGGACTACTTACGTCCGCAAATTGTGAAACTCTTCAGAGTTGAACACAATATAACGATGAATCTGGTGCATTATCAACCGGTTCATGGTAACACGCGTGCCCACCCCCTTGGATCCATCAGGATTTTTCTGAGGTCTGTTGTGGAATGTTGGTGCGTTATTCAGATACCTTGAACAGAACGTTACCAACTCGGTCGCTATGTACCCCTCCGCAATGCACCCCTCAGGAGCTGCTTTATTGCGCACATTAGATTTGAAATTCCCCAGACTCCTGGTGTAAACACATACACGACAATTTAATTGTCGTCAATTAGGATTACAATTAAATAAAAATATATATTTACATATTACGCCGAATTTTACCTCTCTGCCGGGTACATCCATCTATACTGCATGGGTCCACCCAGTCTACACTCGCGCACAAGATGCACGACCAAGTGGACCATGCTGGTAAAAAACCCTGGAGGGAATATCTGTTCTAGCTTGCACAAAGTGATACAGACGTCACCCTGCAGTCGGTCCATATCTTCTTGTGATAGCTTTGTTGAGCATATGCCTCTAAAAAATGCAGAAATCTCCACAAGAGGTCTAACAACTTTATCAGGCAATGACTTACGCAGTGCAATTGGGAGAAGCTGTTGCATTAGTATGTGGCTATCATGGCTCTTCAAGCCAGAAATTGTACGGTCCTTGAGCCGAACACATCGTGAAATGTTCGAGGCGTATCCGTCCGGGACCCTCACATTTCGAAGAACCTTCAGAAAATTTTCTTTGTCCTCTCTAGACATGGTGTGACAGGCAGCGGGAATATACGTTTTACCATTGGCGGCCGTGAACGGATGCAACTTAGGTTTCAACCCCATTTCCTGCAAGTTCAACCGAGCTGCCAAGTTGTCTTTCATTTTCCCTTTTATATCCAAAATAGTGCCAAGTATATTGTCCATGACATTTTTCTCTATGTCCATAACATCAAGATTGTGCCGAAGCAAATTGTCTTTCCAATACGGCAATCTGAAAAATATATTTTTCTTCTTCCATATAACATCGGAACTCCCTGCACCCTTCTTCCGCTTCTTCCGTTTCTTCTTCTTACCCGCGGTCTCATCCCCAAACGCAACTCCGTCCAACTGTTGGAGAACCTCGTCTCCGCATGGCACAATCGGCGCGCTGTCAAATTCTTCAGTACCGTCAAATTTCCGCCTGTTAAGCCGCCACAGATGTTCTGGCGGTAGGTATCTTCTGTGCCCCATATAGCAAAATTTGCATCCGTTCTTTAAGCGTATAGAACGCGTCGATTGCATATAGCAAGGGCATGCCTTCGCACCCCTGTTAGGCCAACCAGATAAATCTGCATACGCTGGCAAGTCGTTTATCGTCCACATCAACTGGGATCGCATAATAAAATTTTCCTTCTTTGAAGCATCGAATGTTCGTACCCCTACATTCCACAGTTCCAGCAACTCATCAATCAATGGCTGAAGGTAAACATCAATATCCATACCTGGTGAGCTCGGTCCAGGGATAACCAGGGAAAGGATGAATGACGACTGTTTCATGCACATCCAAGGTGGCAAATTGTACGGCACAAGCATTACGGGCCATGTGCTGTGGGATGTGCTCATGTTCCCAAATGGATTAAATCCATCTGCTGTCAAACCAAGCCGAACGTTCATACTCTCTGCCATAAAATTTGGATGTAAAATGTCAAACGATCTCCATGCCTCACCGTCGGCCGGGTGCCTCAATACGCCATCCCTAGTGCGGCCTTCTGCATGCCATCTCATATAGGGCGCAGTATGCTCAGACATGAATAACCTCTGCAACCGTGGGATGAGTGGAAACCACCTCAAGATCTTCACCGGACGTTTTTTTCTCGTTGATATGATCTCACCATCATCATCTACATGTGTATCAGCCCTCCACTTAGACTCTCCACATACGGTACATGAATCCAATTCTTTATTGTCTTTCCAGAATAACATACAGTCATTACGGTACGCTAGAATCTTCTCATACCTCAGACCCATGCCACTTAGGAACTTTTTGGCCTCATACATGTTATCTGGCAATGCCTCATCGTAAAGAGGCAACAATTGATTGATAAATTTGAGAATGTCTGAAAAAATCTTGTTACTAATACCTCCAACGCACTTCAAATTGTACATGTGTACAGTAGCACTCAATTTACTATGCTTTGTACCAGGGTGAAGGGGCTTCTCGGCGGTCTTTAACAGCTCTTGGTACTTCAATGCGTCCCCGCAAGAGGTATCTTCGTCAACTTGTTGCGGAAGAGTACTGACGGCTTTAGGAACATCGTGCACGCCGAAGGCGTCACGCAACATGGCGTGCATGTTATCATCCTGTTCCCCGGCGACACCCTCCTGTTCTGTGACTTCACCATGTTCAGTGCTACAAGCAACGGTCTCTGTTCCACTGTGATAACTCGAACACTAACCAGGAATAGCAGACCCAGTCGTAGTCTCACCGTGCATATACCACAAATTGTATCCCGGATTCATCCCCCTACCTCCAGTAAGGTGGGCAAGAACGTAATCTGGAGTGTGACGCTGGTTATTTCGACAATACTTGCATGGACAGTAAATTTTGCCATCGACCGCCGTACAGTTACTAATGGCAAATGCCACAAACGCCCTACACTCGTCGTTATACTGTGTCGTACCCCTAGGTGCTGACATCCAAGACTTGTCCATATGTCTCTGTATAGGGTTAAGAGACCGAGACAAATCATACGTATTACAGTATAAACTTGTAAAAAAAATTGTGCATGCCAGGCAAAATGGGGTGTACGACTTTTTTTTTTCCCTTTTAAAGGGTTTAGGGTTAGGGGTTAGGGTTTTAGTTTTTTTTTAGAAAGTGTCAGAATTTGTTTTTTTTTTTTTTTTTTTTTAGGGGGTTTAGGGAGTAGGGTTAGGGTTTAGGGTTTTAGGTGTTTTTTAGAAAGTGTAAGAATTTTGTTTTTTTGTTTTCTCTTAAGGGTTTATGATTAGGGTTTAGGGTTTAAGGTTGGGGTTTTAGTTTTTAGTGTTAGGGTATTTTAGGGTTTAGAAAGTGTAGGATTTTGTATTTTTAAGGGTTTAGGATTTAGGTTTTAGGGGTTAGAGTTTACAGTTAGGGTATTTTTTTTTTTTTAGTGTAGGAATTTTTTTTTTTTTTTTTTTTTTTTTTTTTTTTTTTTTTTTTTTTAAAGGATCTAGGATTAGGGTTTAGGGTTTAGGGTTTTAGGTTTTTAGGGTTATGATTAGGATTAGGGTTTAGGGTTTAGGGTTTAAGGTTAGGATTTTTGTTTTTAGTGTTAGGGTTTTTTTTTTAGAAAGTGTAGGATTGATTTTTAGGGTTTAGGGTTAAGAGTTTAGGGTTTAGGGTTTGTTAGGGTTTAGGGTTAGGGTTTGTTAGGGTCTAGGGTTAGGGTTTAGGGTTTTAGGTTTTTTTTTTTTTTAAGCGATTAGGGTTTAGGGTGTAGGGTGTAGGGTTTAGGGTTTAGGGTTAGGGTTTTTTTTTTTTAGGGTTTAGGGTTTAAGGTTAGGATTTTTGCTTTTAGTGTTAGGGTTTTTTTTTTTAGAAAGTGTAGGATTGATTTTTAGGGTTTAGGGTTAAGAGTTTAGGGTTTAGGGTTTGTTAGGGTTTAGGGTTAGGGTTTGTTAGGGTCTAGGGTTAGGGTTTAGGGTTTTAGGTTTTTTTTTTTTTAAGCGATTAGGGTTTAGGGTTTAGGGTTTGTTATGGTTTAGGGTTAGGGTTTTTTTTTTAAGGGTTTAGGGTTTAAGGTTAGGATTTTTGTTTTTAGTGTTAGGGTTTTTTTTTAGAAAGTGTAGGATTGATTTTTAGGGTTTAGGGTTAAGAGTTTAGGGTTTAGGGTTTAGGGTTTGTTAGGGTTTAGGGTTAGGGTTTGTTAGGGTCTAGGGTTAGGGTTTAGGGTTTTAGGTTTTTTTTTTTTTTTAAGGGTTTAGGGTTTTAGGTTTTTTTTTTTTTTTTTTTTTTTTTAAGAGTTAAGGGTTTAGGGTTTAGGGTTAGGGTTTGTTAGGGTCTAGGATTAGGGTTTAGGGTTTTAGGTGTTTTCTTTTTAAGCGATTAGGGTTTAGGGTTTTAGGTTTTTTTTTTTTTTTTTTTTTAAAGGGTTTAGGGTGTAGGGTTTAGGGTTTAGGGTTTGTTATGGTTTAGGGTTAGGGTTTTTTTTTTTTAGGGTTTAGGGTTTAAGGTTAGGATTTTTGTTTTTAGTGGTAGGGTTTTTTTTTTAGAAAGTGTAGGATTGATTTTTAGGGTTTAGGGTTAAGAGTTTAGGGTTTAGGGATTGTTAGGGTTTAGGGTTTAGGGTTAGGGTTTGTTAGGGTCTAGTGTTAGGGTTTAGGGTTTTAGGTTTTTTTTTTTTTTTTTTAAGGGTTTAGGGTTTAGAGTTTAGGGTTTTAGGTTTTTTTTTTTTTTTTTTTTTTTTTTTTTTTTTTTTTTTTTTTTTTTTTTTTTTTTTTTTTTTTTAAGAGTTAAGGGTTTAGGGTTTGTTAGGGTTTAGGGTTTAGGGTTAGGGTTTGTTAGGGTCTAGGGTTAGGGTTTAGGGTTTTAGGTGTTTTTCTTTTTAAGCGATTAGGGTTTAGGGTTTAGGGTTTTAGGTTTTTTTTTTTTTTAAAGGGTTTAGGGTTTAGGGTTTAGGGTTTGTTATGGTTTAGGGTTAGGGTTTTTTTTTTTTTAGGGTTTAGGGTTTAAGGTTAGGATTTTTGTTTTTAGTGTTAGGGTTTTTTTTTTTAAGAAAGTGTGGGATTGATTTTTAGGGTTTAGGGTTAAGAGTTTAGGGTTTAGGGTTTGTTAGGGTTTAGGGTTTAGGGTTAGGGTTTGTTAGGGTCTAGTGTTAGGGTTTAGGGTTTTAGGTTTTTTTTTTTTTAAGCGATTACGGTTTAGGGTTTAGGGTTTTAGGTAATTTCTTTTTTTAAGGGTTTAGGGTTTAGGGTTTTAGGTTTTTTTTTTTTTTTTCTTAAGGGTTTAGGGTTATTTTTTTTTTTTTGGGTAAAGTGTTTAGGGTTAGGGTTAGGGTTTTTATTTTTAGAAAGTCTATGATTTTAATTTTTTTGGGGTAAAGAGTTTAGGGTTAGGGTTAGGGTATTTTTTTTAAGAAAGTGTAGGATTTTTATTTTTTTTTTTTTTTTGGGTAAAGTGTTTAGGGTTAGGGTTAGAGTTTTTATTTTTAGAAAGTGTATGATTGGTTTTTTTTTTTTTTTTTGGGTAAAGTGTGTAGGGTTAGGGTTAGGGTATGTTATTTGTAGAAAGTGTAGGGTTTTTTTTTTTTTTTTTTTTTTTTTAAAGGGTTTAGGGTTAGGGTTTTTTTTTTTTAGAAACTGTAGGGTTTTTTTTTTTTTTTTTGGAGGGTTTCTGTTGGTTTTACGGTTATCAGATTTAAAGTTTAGGGTTACAGTTTGGGTTTTTATTAAAAAGTAGACGGTCAATTTAATTGTTTTTCTTCCATATGCAAACCAATGGTTTGTTTTTTTTTTTTTTTATAATTCTTTTTTGTTTCCATTTATCGTTTTCAAAAGTGTCATCGTTGGTTTAAAACGTTAAACTAATATGCGATATTGTTTGATTTTTTTTCCACGAACAAAAAAAACTCATGAATTCATAATAATACATTACAAAAAAACTCATGAATTCATATTAACACATTACACATTACAAATATATATAAAAAACCTCTCAAATCAACATTTAAAACAAAAAAATTAAAAACAAAATAAACACAACAACATAGTGTAAAAGTACAAAGCTTCAGAAAAAAAAAAAATTATAATAAATAAAACCCTAAATGACACAAAAAAATACCAAGATGTACACAAAAATTTAATCAAAAAAAAACTAACCAAATATATATATATTAGGAAAAAACACCAAAACCCAAATGAAGGAGTCCATTACAAAAAAAGCAAAAACAATTTCAGACCAAAAAAAATATCAACACAAGAATAACACTGCAATAAAATTTCAGACCAAAAAAAATATCAACACAAGAATAACACTGCAATAAAATTTCAGACCAAAAAAAATATCAACACAAGAATAATACTCGGCCGGACATGGAGAAAAATATGCAGAACATGGACAAAAAAATTAAATACAAACAATGAGGGAAATTATACTCACTGCCAAATTGGGTCTATGGACAAATTATGCAGGTATATATCTGCATATTTGGAGGAACAAAATGAACCAAAAAAATCGACGTTAGCAAAATATACCAAAATGCTATATATATATAGAAACCGGTATACACAGAGAGCAAATGAGGAAAATACCGGAGCAAAATCACGCACGGCTGGAGAAGGAGCTGCCGGAGAGTAGTTCTGGTGGAGAGAGAGAGAGAGAGAGAGAGAGAGAGAGAGCTAAGATATATAGATCCGGTTAGAATATAAATCGGTGAGAGAGAGCGAGAGCGAGAGAGAGAGAGTCGGTGAGAGAGAGATGCTCGTGCGCCGACGGTCACCACGCCGGCCGGCTGATCGAGTTCGACATCCGGGGGGGAGAGAGAGAGAGAGAGTGAGAGAGAGACAGTGAACGTGTGAGAGAAATTATTATATAAAATAAATTTTAATATTCAAAAATGAAAATTTTGAAACCCAACGCATGATTTTTGGCCAGGTGGCGCGCGGGAGAAGTCCCGCGCGCCAGACCTTGCCAAACAATTGGACACGTGTACAGAGTACACGTGTCCAATTGGAGACGTGTATTTTAATACACGTCTCAAATTGTAGATATTTTTTTTTAGAAAAAAATTATATTATAATATTATATAAAATAATATATGAATAAATATATATGTATAATTTATTCAACTAAATACAAATACAAGCCCATGCAGCCCTAAACCCTAAACTGTAAACTATTAATTCAAACTCTAACACTTAGTATATATACTAAAACCTAAAACCATAAAAAATAAAAAATAGAAACTAAAACCTAACCATAAAATTAAACTCTAACCCTAAGTGATAGACTATATATAACTATATATATATATATATACCTATAAAACTAAACCCTAAGTAAATGTACTATATATTGAACTCTAACCCTATTTAAAAGTGTACAATAATGAC
This sequence comes from Alnus glutinosa, assembly GCF_958979055.1. Lineage (NCBI taxonomy): Eukaryota > Viridiplantae > Streptophyta > Magnoliopsida > Fagales > Betulaceae > Alnus > Alnus glutinosa. The sequence goes on along the minus strand of NC_084889.1, from coordinate 25,064,510 downwards.
ACATGAAAAATATATTGACATTATTATTCATAAAATGTAAAATCAATTAAATTATAAATTATTGCTTTAAGTGTATATATTATATATACCTATACACCCTAAAACCCTAACCCTAAGTGTATATGCTATATATAGCGATAAACCCTAACCCTAAGCATATATACTATATATAGCTATAAACCCTAACCCTATGTGTATATACTATATATATATATATATATCGATAAACCCTAACCCAAAGTATATATACTATATATAGCTATAAATCCTAAGTTTAAGTGTATATACTATATTTACATTTTATGAATAATAATTTCAACATATTTTTCACGTGTCATTATTGTACAATTTTAAATATATATATATATATATATATATATATATATATATATATTTATAAGTGTACAATAATGACACATGAAAAATATATTGACATTATTATTCATAAAATGTAAAATCAATTAAATTATAAATTATTACTTTAAGTGTATATATTATATATACCTATACACCCTAAAACCCTAACCCTAAGTGTATATGCTATATATAGCGATAAACCCTAACCCTAAGCATATATACTATATATAGCTATAAACCCTAACCCTATGTGTATATACTATATATATATATATCGATAAACCCTAACCCAAAGTATATATATTATATATAGCTATAAATCCTAAGTTTAAGTGTATATACTATATTTACATTTTATGAATAATAATTTCAACATATTTTTCACGTGTCATTATTGTACAATTTTAAATATATATATATATTTATAAGTGTACAATAATGACACATGAAAAATATATTGACATTATTATTCATAAAATGTAAAATCAATTAAATTATAAATTATTGCTTTAAGTGTATATATTATATATACCTATACACCCTAAAACCCTAACCCTAAGTGTATATGCTATATATAGCGATAAACCCTAACCCTAAGCATATATACTATATATAGCTATAAACCCTAACCCTATGTGTATATACTATATATATATATATCGATAAACCCTAACCCAAAGTATATATACTATATATAGCTATAAATCCTAAGTTTAGGTGTATATACTATATTTACAATTTATGAATAATAATTTCAACATATTTTTCACGTGTCATTATTGTACAATTTTAAATATATATATATATATATATATATAACCCAAAGTCCTAAGTGTATATATTATATATACCTATAAACCCTAAACCCTAACCCTAATCGTATATACTCTATATATATATCGATAAACTCTAACCCTAATCGTATATACTATATATATTAGGGTTTACATACTTATTAGTGTACTATATATATATAAATAATGAGCCTAAAAATTATAAATTCCAAGCATAGAATTTACATATAGCATATAGTTTTCAAACCTAATTTTATGTGTATAAGTTATGTACACCGTATTTTCACAGATTTGTATGGTTAATAAGATAATGAGTATTTTTCTTTGTCTTTTTTTTTTCCCAAAAAATTAACACAGCAATTTTTTTTTTTTTATTTTTTTTTTAGGGAAAAATTAACTGTTTGACACGTGTCTAGGAGACACGTGTCAAATTGTAATACATCAACAATTGGGAGCGTGTATAACATACACGTGTCAAAATTGGACACGTGTATGAAATACACGTGTCCAATTGGACACGTGTATTATTGCACGCGTCAAAATGGACACGTGTATTATTACACGTGTCCATTTGGACACGAGTATTTAATACGCGTGTCCAATTGGACGCGTGTATTTAATACACGTGTCCAATTGGACGCGTGTATTATTACACGCGTCCAATTGGACACGTGTATGTTATACACGCTCCCAATTGGACACGTGTACGTCATACGCGTGTCCAATTTTGACACGTGTTTAACATACACGTCCCCAAATGTTACTGTGTCACAATTTGACACGTGTCTCCTAGACACGTGTCAAATTTGACGCGTGTCTACAGTAACAGGTACTGTAGACACGCGTCAAAATGCTGTAATTTTTGTAGTGATTATTCAGTGTCACTGCATTCCAGATGACCAATTTGCGCTTCATCCTCTACAACTTAACATCATCCCCAAATGGACCCTTCTTTTTTTTTTTTCTTTCTTTTTTTTCTTTTCCTGTTTAAAAATAAAAAAATTACCTTAAAAGTTTTCTTTCAAATTGGCTCGCAGAAAACTTGTTTATTTCAATTTATTAAATTGATATATGTCATAAGAGTCTATGATTCTCACAATAACACTTTATATGTTTTATTAAAAATACATGTAGAGATTACGTACTTTAAAAACACATAATAAAACAGATTGGGTTAAACAAATTTGTAATTATTTCTTTTAGCAACCCTCTTGATGGGAGGAATTCATGATAGCAGGAAGTTGATTCCTTCTGAGTTAGCAACCTGAATAAAAAAGTATAGATCCAATCGTGATAAAAAACAGAGATTGAATTTCACAACGGATATAAAAAGAACAATCTATTTAATCTCTTACTGAGCTATATCAATTAAAAATATTAAAGAATATAAGTAACGAAATAAATAAATAATTTAACAAAATGTAATTATCGTTTAAAACATATAAGCGTAACTTGCAATTTATTTTGTCACACCAAACAATACTTTATTAATATATTGATAGTTACATTTTTTTGAAAATATATATATATACTTATAAAATTTTGATTACATAACTGAAAATTTTTAAGAAAGAGAAACTATATATTTGCAGTAAAGCAGCCTTGTTATTAGAATTAATTATGTGAAACTTTAAAATTGAGAGCAATACTTACTGATTGATAAGACGATAGATGAATAATTAATTGAAAAATGGCTACCTGCTACATAAATTTTATTATAGTGGTTCATGAGTGCCAAGTATTGTATATTTTGATCATTTAATTTACATTTGTTAAACCTTTAGTTTTGTTATTTTCTTATGTTTAAACTAGTTAGTTTTGGTATTTTAATTTAGTGTTTTGCCGGTCAGTGAGAGAAAATGGTGGTTTTAAGTAAAATTGCAAAGAAGTGAGATAAAATTAAATTAAATTTAAAAAAAAGAGTCTCACTTGGGCTCACTTTCACCGTGATTAATTTGAACAAGTAATGCTACATATCACCCTTTTGTCCCCCAAAAATTAATGTGGTTCTTAAAATTACTATTGAATTTATGATAGATCACTATTGAATTTTGATCCAATAATGATTTTAAGAGCCCCATCAATTTTAGGAGGACAAAAAACGAACACAAAAATAATATATAACATTACTCAATTTGAACCGTTAATACTCTTATGATAACTAATCACGGTTGAGAGAAAAGAACAAAATATGGAGAGAAATGCATATATATATATATATAAAAGACAAAAGGTGGATGTGCGCGCCATGCATTTTGAGAAAAAATATATTGCAAAGACCTGGAGGAACTTCTCTTGACTTCAAGTGTAGATTTTACAGCAAAAGAGGACACGCACGTTTCCAGTACGTGGTGTATGTGGTGCGGCACCGTTTGAAGAGCAGTTCATCTGTCATGCAGCGCAAGGAAGACCAGAAAATGGACACACGTGAACTGGCCGGCTCTTCCCAAAATGACAACAAAAATAGGAAGAAACAAGTTTTCTTTCTTTTGGAAGGCAATGCCCAAAAGTCTTTGCAAGCAAAAGAAAAAAAAGGACACAAGCTGGACCTGCAGGATTCAGCAGAAATTTCAAAAATCTGCAGACAAGCGGCGCCATTTTTTTAGCTTGTTTTAAAAACCCAGCTTTTATAAGTTCTTTTCTGGTAGAAAAACGCAGTTCAGAACGTGACCGGAGGGTAGCTCCAGTTCACGCTGGTTTTGTTATTATTTCATTTTTTTTTTTCAAGTTTCTGTTCGGTTTTATTTTGCAAGTTTCTGTTCTTTTCATTTTATAAGTTTCTTGTTCTGTTCTTTTTATTTTACAATCCAGAGCTCTTTTCCTTTATAAAAATAAATCAAATCGTGACTGAAAGGTAGCTCCCTGTTCACGCTTTTTTCCCTTCTTCCAGTACTTGCGTTTTCCTTTCCTTTCTTTAGTAAACTTTAGTACGTAGTGCAGTTTCGGAAGTCTTGCTTTTATTTCCTGTTCTTTCCCTTTTTTTTTACAGCAGAGTTTCGAGCAGTTAGTTTCATTTTCCGGTATTTTCTCTTTCACGCTTGTTTTATTCTTCTACCATTTTCTGAGTTTTTCTGTTACACAGACGTGAGAGGGTGCAGTATTTTTTTAGTCTTAAGTTTCATTTTTCCTTTTTTTTTTTTTTGCTACACCCGAGACCCCCTTAGCTTTATTTTTTATTTATTTATTTATTTTAGTCTTTTAATATCTTTAATAGTTTTTACTAAAGTCAGTGTAGTGTTTGTAGTAATGATCGAAAAGTTAGGGTATCGAATATTTCGAATATGAATAATATTCTGAATCTGATCACGGATTTCAAAGCAAATGAAAATGTGTTTGGATGTTGAATATAATTTTAGATTCTTTTGAATATGTGTTTGGGTGTTGAATTTGAAAGATTAAAAAAAAGTGTTTTATAATAGTATAAAGTAATTAGAAATGATTGGATTGTATGAAAAGTTGTGTATAATGATTGGTATGGTAAAAAATAATAATAAAAAATATATGATGGGTTTTAAAAAAGTGTTTTATAATAATATAAAATGATTGGAAATGATTGGATTGTATGAAAAGTTGTGTATAATGATTGGTATGGTAAAGAATAATAATAATAATAAATATATGATGGGTTTATTCAAACTATTCAAACTTTATTCAAGTGACTCATGGGTTTTATTCAACTTGGATCCGGGTATGGGTTTTTGAATAAAAACCCGGTTCGAATATTGAATATTATTACGAACCAAACGCACCAGTCAACTAAGATTAAAGATTAAACCTCACTATTGAATAACACACCCATTTTTGTTATTATATTTGTACAATTCGATGTTTATAGAATTATTATTAAAGTCCTATTCATTTTATTAATTTACGTCTTTAGAATGAATGTTTGTTTATTGATAAGTTGGATATTTAATGTGTTTCATCCGATGGATACATCGACTTATTTGATTGAAAGATGATATCTATTGTGATTTGTTTATCAAACGGATACAATGGATGATTTGATTCAAATAGGTATTTGTTGTGATTTATCTTTGAGTTTAATTCATTAAATGTTTTAACATACATTGTTAAATAACTTAATTAATGAACAAAGTTTAAATGTTTATCGGGTATATAAATAAAATACAAGAGTGTGTTGTTTAAGGCCATCTCCAGCAGGAGAGCTACTTTAACCGATAAGTTAAATTTGGCTATTTTTTTTCTCTTTTTCTTCCTCCAGCAGAGTAGTTATTCTAATTTTTTTGCTAACTTCATGAATAGTAACTGTTCACATATCTACTATTTTTTTTTTCTTCTCTTCCCTCTTTCTCTCACTCCTCTCTCGCCCTCTCTCTCGCCCACCGAAGAATCTCTCGCCCACCGGAGAAGACGAGGTCCGACGCCGACGCCGCTCCTCTGAATAGGCACCGGTCTCCTCTCTCTGCGCCGACGCTAAGATTCGACCGATCCTCCCAAAGCTCCGGCGCCGAACGAGGCCGTCCTTGACGATCTAGATGTCGACGCCGTATACATGCCCCTGCCCACCAACCTCCACGTACACTGGGCCATTCTCGTCGCCCAGAAGAAGCAACGCCTGCTGCTCGAGAAGCCACCATCGATCACACCGGTTCTGGGTCTTGGGTGTGGGTGGGCAAGTGGAGGTAGAAGTTGAGGGATTTAAGGAAGGCCTGGTACCACACCAAAATTCACGCCTCCATTGACTACTTCGTCATCGTTGGATCCGATCTCTGCATCGTCACTGCTGGAGATGGGTTGAGGGAGAGCGGAGAGTGAGAGGGAGAGGGAGAAGTGGAAAAAAATAAAAAATAAAGAAAAAGACTAAAAAACAGTATTTTAAGAAAATGAAGAGTGGAATAGAAATTATTGTTGGAGTGTTTTTAAGATAGCCAATAGTTAAAGTAAAGATTTGTACTTTTTGAGTAGCTATTTTAACTCCAACTGCTGGAGATGGCCTAATTTGGTTAGATGAGTTCTAAAACCTTAGTACTTTTTATCATTTGTTCCTTATCGACTTTAATTTTAGTTTCTTATTTTGCATGCTAAAACCAAAAAAAATTAGAACTAGGTTAAAATGGAATTAGTTAAAATAGAAATTGATTTTTGCAACACAATTCCATGTAGATTCGACCTCGCACTTGCGCGCGCGAGCGCGCACACACACTATATTGCATTTGATTCGTTCGCTTGCGAGTTAATTAAAATTTGCACAACAAGATTTTAGACTTGTTGTGAGTTTTAAAGTACTCGCAAGCGCACGAATCGTTTACAATATAGTGTATGTGCAAATGTGAGGTCAAATCTACATAGAATTGTGTTGCGAAAATTAATTTCTATTTAAACTAATTGTAGGGGTAATTACCTTTTTCTCCCATCAACTATCAGCCATTGTTAATATGCTCCCATGAACTGACACATCGACCAAAAAAGAGTATCCGACTACCAACTTTACATATTTTGCTCATTCCATCAGTCAAAGACGTTATTTTGGACGGTCAATGCGTCACGTGACCATCATGTGCGTTTTTAATGAATTTTCTTCCTTTTTTACCCTCATCTTCGTTGTTGGTTCTAGGAACATGTTGAAAAATGGTGGTAATCATGGGGGAAAGATAATTACCCCCAAAGAACGTATGATCCAGAGCCAAAAACGTATATGTACAGAAAAGTCTACATATAGTATTTGTCAATTTCAATTTCCAATGCAATACAATCCCTCTTCTTTTATTGTATTGTACACATGAATAATAGGGACTCCATTTGACTTCTCACACAACAAAACCCGACACAAATTCCTACCACCTCTGCTAACGTTGAAACCAACATATAAAATATATGAGAGTTAACCAACTAATGCAAGAACTTAACAAGATCATTACAAAATATGAAAGTCCTTTTGAATTTGGTCTTATTTTTTTTTTTATTATGAACCACGTAGATCCAAAAGATGCTATCACCTCCAAATATTAAAGTTCAAAAAATCTACAAAGAAGAGAGCCCAGAAGGTCGTGTGGAGAGTGCCCAGAAGGTGTTTGACGAAATGTCTGACAGAAAAATGTTGCGACATGAAATGCCTCTGCTTCCTCCAAACAGCCAGACCGACCAAGCAGGTCATGTGATAAAACTGAACCGCTGGAAGTTATGAGATAATGAGATAAAACCTAACATTGGAGATTATGAGATTAAACTGAACCACCGGAAGTTACTTGATGGAATGTTGGACATATGTGGAGTGCCACCAGAAAAATTCAGAACCGTATGTTCAACTATTGATGCACTGAATGACCTGGACATTTTATTTAAAGCTCTGGAAAAATAAAGTGCATTCTCCTTGCTAACCTAATGCTTGACTGACCAAGGGCATTCTCCTGTATGAAAACAAAGTTTCTGACCCCCCAAAACAAGAGGCACTGTTTCAGACCCCCCAAAACAGAGCACAAAGAATTGTTGGTCGTTTTTGGGCTCCTTATGGGAATTTCTATATCACGGCTTTTCTAAAAAATGGAGGGCTTTTGGATCTGGTTTTGGTATAAAAACAATATATACCCACAAGTTTTGTAACTCCCAATTAATCTACATTGTTAAGCTTGAACGCAGTGATTTCGGCCGTGCATGCGCTCTCACGAACAGACAAAATCCAAATTATGAACAAACGTGCATTCTGAAATAAAAGATATATTGGGATTAAGTGTTTCAAATGGTAAATGAGTCACCTACTTTCTTTGGGATGATGAAATGCACGAACTTGGTCTTGCCCTAGCTTGTTGCCATTTGGGGTACAGTGGCTCCCGCGTATGAACGTGTCCGGTGCGATAAAGGTTGACAAATTTCCACTATACATTTATATAAATAGAGCAGAAAAAAAAAATAAAATTGCAGCTCGATGGCGATCGACACTAGATCGATCTCCAACCTCATGCATGTAGACATGCAAGAGAATTCTATACAGGCACAGAAGAATGAGAGGAAGAAGAAGAAAGAATATTTACCATGCGCTCATCATCATCCTTATCAAAAATCCCTTTTTGACACCATCGACGTCTAGCCTCATTTACAAAACAAATCACAGCAGTCAATAACGCTCGATTGGGCTGCTCTTTCCCATGAAACGGTCATCAAGTGGTGGCTAGCTATCGGAGAGCAACGAGGAGTGACGAAAGAGGTCGTAAGGAGCCCAAAGGCTGCCCAAGGGACACGAGTGCTTAGAGTCGAGCCGGAGCCAGGGCATGCCCTTGCCACTCCAATGCAGGAGGCTCACCGGTCCAGGGTGAACAGTAGAGATCTTCTTGTCGACCTCTGGTTCTGGCTGTGCATCACCACCTAACTGTGTTCTGCCATAGCAGCTCCATGACGTACCAAATGTGGATAGCTGGTGAACAACCATGACGATGGAGGAGATGTGACGACCCGTTTTTTTTTTTTTTTTTTTTTTTTTTTTTTTATATATATATATATATACAAACATAAAACGAGTCATCGCAGTGGCACGACTATGTGTCGCTCAGCCAACATATGGCACATGCCCCATAACATGTACCTGATAATCAGAGTATAACATACATCTATCTATGCAGCGGAAAACATAAATCTGAATAGCGGAAATTACAACTTATACATCTATCACAAATTAATTACAATATTGAGCCATTTAACATCTATCTGTTTGAGTCTTATTAACACAATATTTACATAACAATAATGGCTTAACAAAGAATAAGTGACATAAACGTCACAAGCCATACCAAACCTATAAAATAGTGGACAACCCGTGGTCTGACAATTACAACTGTCATGGCGAGCATCAGTCATAATATCCCAAGTACACTGCTACCAACCCCTTTACTATACCGAAGTACCTGCAGCCAAAGAAACATCATCTACACGGTTGTGGTGGTATCCACATCCGCATATGATGTGAACCCGCAGGATGAAATCCCCTTTGAACCCACAAACAAATTGAAATCTACCCAAGAAAGCCAGGAATCAAGTCCAAAGAATCTAGACCCGTTGAAATCTTGTTTCAAGAACCTAAATTTGGTTAGAACGCCACAAAGGGTTTGCCTTTGATAAGTTCTTAGTTCAATCAAGAACAAGTAGAGAAAACTGAAAAGTTTTCTATGAAGAATAAAACTTCATTCACAATCAACTTGTCTAACATATGCGGCTACAAGTCTTTTTAAAATCTCTCCATAAAACCCTAACCCTACTAAGGCCTACATCAATTAAAAGACATGGGCTGAACATCTTCAAGCCCAAAATATCCTAAACTACACTTCTATAGCTAATAAAAGAAGTCCACTTAATAAAACAAATAGGCCTAAAGGCCCACAACCATAGAAACATAAAAATAGGCCCATATGCCTATACTTAGTGAAATAAAGAGTTTGCAAGAAACCACTAGGCTTTGCCGCCCCCATCTGTTGCTTGTATCACATGAATTAAAGTTGGTTCTTCTTCTTTCAAACCCATCTTGAATGTTGGAGTCTTGCTCGATAAATTTGCAAACTCGGCCCAAGTGGATTGCACCAATCCTTGCATTGCCTCCTTGATCTTCTTCGCCCTTGACTTTGTGATTGGCCCATCTGGAACTTGTAAGGGATCTTTAAGATTCGGCCTACCATGGGGCCCATCAGCATAGGTGAAAGAATGAGTTCACCGCCTTAGCATACATCATACTAAGACCTCAGTGGTATAAGACTAACTGAGTTTTCACAAAGAACCAACCCTTATTTTATTTTTAGTCGTGCGAGCACTATATTAGCCACAATATACCAATAGCTAATGTAGCAAACACCGACTATTCAGAAATCATTTAAAACATACTATATAGCTGTGAAAACATGTAGAAGTTCCAGACATCCCTCCTTGGAAGTTTCTACATATAGACCCCTCTATAATAATACTTTTCACCGGTCGCTTGGACATATGTGCACACGATCACTCCATCACAGATATCACGTATACACATAGTTCTTAAGCAAAGAACATGGCATCTTACTTTTCCGTACTAGGATAACATCCTTCAACAAAACACTCGCAACACCATCTCTAATCGTATTCCAGCTTCGTGCCTTGACGTCAGTAGATCATGAGAGCACTAGAGTTAAACTCAATCATGCTAACACGTCTTTCCTGAAGAACAAGAACAGTCAACCTTCCTACTCATAGACATGCCATTACTCGCACCTAGGTAGTCATGTATCCATGTACTTTCAAGTTCAATGTATGACCTTAACACATGACTATCCAGTAGAAATATACATAAGATCTTTTTCATGAAGACTTTTATGCATACTAATACGTCTAGCAAAACTACTCATAACATAAAAACCTCTCTCACAAAACAATGCTATATATGCTATGCATGAACTGGGGCTAATAATGCTGCTGATACTGTTATGCTGCTGATATACTGATACTGCTGGTATGTATGCTCTATACTACATGCTTGATGTTCCGTGCTTGACCAGTATAAATTTCACTACTGTGTCACGCTGAAATCATGCAGTTGTTAAATCACGCCCTTTTAAAACTAAACAAATCCAGCATTTTACCAAACACTTTGAAATCATTCAAAACTTAGTTTCTTTATCAAATCTACGCAGTTTCAACATGACATGTTCTCAAACAATTTGCATAATTTAAATCTCAACCGCAGAACTTAACACTTTAAATCTAGTCAATACTTTTCACTCTTGCACTATCTCTTAAACATCCTTGATATAGTTTAAACATAATCGAAACTAATAAATCATCTCAAAGCATATACATTTCATCATATGGTTGGTTCAGTTTCATAAACAATATATATATTTTTATCAATCCAATACATATAAAAATATATATTTTCTCAGTGAGTGGAATACCCACCTTGGCTGCATTGGACTCCAACTCGAACACTCCCTTGAACTCTAGTCACTTGGACTCTACATTAGAGAACCAATTAAGGTCTCCAATTCGAACGTGATCCTGCAAACATTGGTATCGTTAGACTACACTATTGAATCACATACTCTATGACATCCTAACTACCCGCATGCTCACACGTCACGTCACTCGCTTCTAAGCTATCTAGATATCTTAAACTATTATTAGATTAGTCATTGGTTATAGGTTGGTGTCTTATCTTGTTTATTAACTAGAAAACGCATCTACTATTTCATTAGTTTATTTATTACTATTGTGTCACATTATTATTCCTAATCCTTTTTATAGCCTGTTGCTATTTACTAAGTTCACAACATATATATTTAACTCATATATATATATATATATATATATATATATATATATATATATATATATATATACAATACTTAACAAGCTCAAGCTTAGTTCGGAGGCATACTTAAGTACTTTATTCTAATATTAGGTTATAGGATCTTAATGAATCATTGGTTGATAACTAAACTGGACCAAGTATAATTCCATTTATTTACTATATTCTTACATTTACTTTATTTACCCATTCCCTTAGTTTATTTATAGTTAGGTAAATATTTCTATAACTAACTCATAAAACCTAACATTTGACACTTTACTTTTTTGATAAGTTTTGACACTTTACTTCTACTCATTCTTTCTTTAACTATTACATATTCATTTTATTCGATTAGACACAACGATAATCTATTCTTTATTTTAACCGTATTTGCTATTCACACAAAGGATCTAAATAAATTAACTTCCATATCAAAACTAGCTAATTGACTCCCTTTAAATGATTATGAATCTATAGCAAAAGAATCGAAAGATTCAATTCCAAAACTACATCCTTCTAACCTAAAGCATCTCTAATTAGCCACATACATACAACCATCAACAATCTAACACAACATAACCACAAAACTCACCCAATAGGCACCACACCAAATCAGCCCATTAAAACCCGTAAAATATAATCCAAAGTCAATGAATCCAATCTCATTCATAGACAGGATAACCAACAAACCAAACTCTTAAACACAACTAACTAAACCTCCTAGCACCCAAAATCACATAACCTTAATTCACAATTCAATACAAATTCATATATAATTTCCAACTAAGTGAAAGCCTCAAAACATGATCAAAACACTCATTCGGGTATAAAGAGTAACACCCATAATATTTAACCTCTAAACAACCCTAAGATGCAACTCTAAATCTTGTCAAAACTTATTCCAAACCAACCCATCAAATTTACACTAATCAGCCCATCATCTCCCAAAAATCACCAACACTCAAGAATCCAACCAATCCAAACATCATAACAAAAGCCCCAAAATTCACAAACAAAACCCTAGATTCAGATTTAACAAAAGCCATAGCAATCCACCAAATTTCTTTCCAAAACTTAACCCAATTCTGAAAATCATCAACCATAACCGAGGAAATAAATCCAAGCTTCAACACCCACAGATTTGGCCAAGACCCACAAAACACCAAGTTCAATCCAAGTTTCCAAGATAAAATCTATCGATAATAACCCATAAGATTATTCATCAAAATGAGTAGCTTTTAAAACCCTAGAATTTCATCTCAGCCAAGACCCAATCAAAACTCTAAAATAAGATACAAATTTCATGCTATTAGACAATGGGTAACTCAAAACACAAAGAAATAGGATTGGAGATTTTTTACCAATTTCTGATTTCCCTTCCAGCAGTCAAAACCCACGAAAATCACTGAAAATCGCCACTTCTAGCCTCACCGGCGTCATCACCTCCAACCCCCGACGACCCACTCCAAAAATCGCACCTCACGACCTCATTCATGGGACGGGCATGTGTGACGGAGAGAAAATGTGGAAGGAGAAGTGACATGCGGGTTTGTGGGTGCGAGAAAAAGACGAGAGGAAGAAGAAGAGAAGAAGAGATGGAAGCTGCGTGTGACCCGAAGAAAAGAAGAGGAAGTGGAAGGGCTGTGGGTTTCGGCTAACATGAAGAAACAGGGGCAAGTGCGTTTTGTGTATGCGTGAGTGACAAAGAGGAGAAAGCAAGGAAAAGGAAAGAAAGAAAAAGAATAGGGAGAGTGAGTGTTGCGCTGAGGAGAGAGGGAGAGAAAGAAAGAAAAGTGAAAGAAAAGAGAGAGGGGAAGACCGGTTGCGCTTGTCCCATATTCTTATTTCATTTTTCTTTTCTTTTATTAATATCAAAAGATAAGGCATCTCCTAAGCCACAACAAAGCGACACATGGCATTGGATGGGATTCTCTTTTATCTTAAGGCTTTATCTTCTATAAAATTACTGCAGTGCCACACCTAATATTTGTTCTATATTTTGTTAATTAATATTTAACCTCATTTTTAATCTAACTACATTTTACCCATACGATTAGTCATTTATTACCCGATTACTCATTAGTATTTTATCATTCTAATTTCATTATTTTATCCTAAACTCATTTTATCTTAATAACATGCATATTATTACTTAATATCTAATTATTAGTCTCATCTAATTAATAAATATAATTTATTAATTTGCTAAGTCACCTATTTATTTTCTTGGTCTTCACAGGAGAGGCCTAGTGGGAGATAAGAGAGGGAGAGAGATAGTTGCAGAGATGAGAGAGAGCAAGCGAGAAAATACAATGAGAGAGAGAGAGCAAGCGAGAAAGAGAGATCAGAGTGTGAGAGGACTAAGGGAATGAGGGCAAAATAGAAAGAAAAATTATTAAAATGGCATATGCGGTGCACATGACCCTTTGACCGTCCAACATAACAGGTCTGACTGACGGAAGGGGGCAAAATATGTAAAGTTGGTAGTTGAATACTCTCTTTTGGTCAATGTGTCAGTTCATGGGAGCATGTTGACAATGGCTGGTAGTTGATGGGGAAAAAAGGTAATTACCCCCTAATTCTATTTCAACTTAGTTCCAAATTTCAACTTAGTTCCCATGTTTATCAATAGATATCCGAAGTTCTCATTATACAAATCTTATGTATGTTCTACTATACTTCAAAAATTAATTAAATCAGTTATTGAATTCGTTCTTTGCACAAATCACAAAAGATATTCGGTTTAAACCAAATCATCAAATGTATTCGTAGAACGAAACACAATGAATATCTAACATTTTGATAAATGAAAACTCTAAGCAATCAATTAAATGAAATTATCTCAAATCATCACATGTATCTGTAAATCACAATAGATATGCAAGAAATCATCTCAATAATTGACTTGAAGTAGAACAATTAGAAATAAAAAACTCATAAAATCGGGTAGTATAAACTCTCATGAAAATATTGTTGCTCTTCAATAATGAATTTTCATCCTCAAAGTTTTGCAAAAGAAAAAAAAAAACTAGGAGGAGGAGGAGGGAAAACATGCGTGAAGGCATAGCCTCCACTCACGCCCCCACTCTCTACTTTTCTTTGGAAAACATATATATATATATATATATATATATATATATATATATATATATACTCAAAATGGCCCCTCCCTTCACGTTCACAAGAGAAAATAATAACTGCTGGGTCCTGAGTTAGACTTGTCATGGAAATAGCAAATTCAAACTCTTCTTTTATATTGTGGAATTTCTGCTGTGTTGCAGGGATAAAGAAGAAATTCACATGTGCTGCTGACTCCTATTTCTTTTATTATTTTTTTTTTTTCCATGTTTTCTTTTCAGGTGCTGACCAGTTGACTCCTTTCGCGAAAGTCTTGTATTTCTTCTTGGGGGGTGTTACAAAAACACTCGTTACACACCGACCCTTTCACATGGGGTGGGACCCACACCACATGGCCCCACCCCATGTGAGAGGGTGGGTGTTTAAGGGGTGTGTAAGAAGTGCTTTTTTATCGTTTCCCTTCTTTGGGTCATTACTCATGCCAGGTCATTCAAGCTGATTGCTCAAAGCAAGAAACATGAATTCCCTGTCATGGGAGAGACGATTGCTTTTAGCATATGCAACAAGCCTTTTAAACCCTTAGGACTCCCTAGTGGACGAGTGAAGTTTCATGAGGGTTTGCCAAAAATGATATCCACAAACATTTTAAAGCACTATGTTGTTGACAAATAAGTTTCACACAAACACATGGTTCATACATCATGAGCATGTTTAACAAAATGAACATCACATTATCAGGACATCAAAGAATCATTCAACTCATAGCTAGAAAATTGAGATAGCACATGCTCAAATAAGTGCAAAGTGAGATTAACATAGACTCATGAGGTTTTAATTTTTTCTTAAAGTTTGTGTACCCAAAAATTTATAGTAATTTTATTAGATAAAAACAACCAAAGCTTAAATCAAAATGTGATTTTATTTTTTTATTTTTTTTTTATAGGCTTTTAGGGCACTAGATGTAGAAACATCCATAAGAATTTAATTACTCAAGTCAAAAAGGCTACGAATCCAAACTAGCCATACAATCAACAAAATTGAATTTCTCATCTTTTTACGCGAACGCTCAATGCTTAGTGACGCAAGAGGTCCGGTTATTCAATGAGTACTCAATCTGATGATATTATTTATTTTATCTTTTTATTTTTATTTTTTATTTTTATTTTTTATTTTTTAATTTAAGCCAATGTTTCATTAACAAATTATCCTAAAAATCTCAAAACACACACTCCTCAATTCAAATCTTATACCTTATAAATCCTATGCTAATGTGCTTGTGATAAACAATTAAAGCAAGTGAAGTCTCTCTAATTCAACAAATGAGTCAAAAGATTCAGAGTTCTAAAGACATGCAGTGTTCAAGATGTTAAACAAACCAATGATATACAAACCACAGTTGCAATGTAATCATGCTCAATCAACAACTTAACACATTTTTTTTTTTTTAGAATAAAAATAAACAAACAAACAAATAGATAGAGTGTTTTTCCATATCCCCCAAACTTGAATTACATATTGAGGGCAATGTGTGGTATAGAAATACATTACCAGAAGTAAGAAAACATCAAGGTGTGAAAAAGGCTAAGGCATCCCCCAAACTTAAACACCAAAACACCTGTCAACAACACCTAACAACAATATTTTCTCATAGCAACAAACATCAAAAGATTAAATGCTGTCAGACATAAAAATAAAATGACACAAAAAAAAATGAAAAAAAAAATGAAAAAGAACTTAGAAATTAAACGACATAAACTCTTTTTCTTTTTTTTTTTAATGAAAAATCAGATCTAATAAGTGTTGAACTTTGAAACAAAATTGCTGGAAATTGAAATGAAAATAGAAAGAAGAAAAAATGAGACAAACCTAGACATCACACGACTTTGGGTTCCTCGGCATCACAACTGAAATGTCCCCATTTTTTTATTTTTTTTTTTGGGTTAGAACACAAAAAGCAAAAGCAAATAAAAATAAACAAAAATTGCAAGAAGAAAAATAAAACAAAATTCTACCTAAACTAGTAGAAAAATAAAATCGATTCAAACAAAAATTAATTTTTACAAATCAACAAATTCCCCGGCAACGGTGCCAAAAACTTGTTGTGAGTTTTAAAGTACTCGCAAGCGCACGAATCGTTTGCAATATAGTGTATGTGCAAGTGGTAGCGCGCCAAGCGGCTACGTGGATTTTAAATTTATAAGTTTACCACTCGCAATAGTACGTATCGATTGTACTATAGTAAGGGTGATCGAACCGCAGAGATTATTGGTTGTTTTGCGTAATAGGATATTTAAAGGAACGTATCTAACTTAACTTAAAGATAAAAATAAAAGTAAAGGGTTGTAGAATTGAAGCTACAACAATAAGGTGAAGGAAAGCGGAAATTGAAAACAAACTTAAAAGAAACTTAGGGTATTGATCTTATCCAATCCTCAACCAATGAAATGCTTAAAGTCTATATGGATCTTCCTAACATGCTTGATATGAGCGCGTAATGGGCGTCAACCATTACGACAACCTTGACACGAAAATACTTTCGTTAAGACGTAGTTATAAAGCACCTAGTTCTACATTAATCTACTCCACGTAAAGATTAAACTATAATTGAAAAACATTTACTCTACCAAAGGTGTGGAGTGACTAATGCTCCCTAGCTTACTACTCTAAAACACATCCCAATAAGCATACAAGATATACGAAAACCCTAACTAGGCCACAATGATAAGGTATTTAGTTTCACACCAATCTATTCCATGTAAAGATTAAACTACAATGGAAAGACATTCTATACTACTAAAGGTATGAAATGATCGGTGTTCCCTAGCATACCCTATAAGGTGACTCTAATAGGTAGTCATACATCAAGTCATATAGAACCATTGCAAAAGACATCATTCTTATTTCTAAGAATGTTGGTTTTACTCAAGAAATCTAAGAAAACTCATAAACAAGTTTAACTCTTTTTCATGAATAAATAGATTGGAATCTTGATACCAAAACGTTTTAGCATGGGTTTTGATATCCTCTAGCCCTTAACAATCATCAAACATCTAAAGAAAATCCTAAGAACCTCAAGAACACTACATAGGTTTTTGGATTGGATTTTGATCAAACCCTAAGAACTAATTTAGCTAGACATGAATTGAATCTAATCTAAGCATGAATTTAAAGGAAAGCAATAAAGAAACAAGAAAGAAATGAATCAAAAACAACTATATTGAAATTATGAAATTCGGATTACAAAAAGGGAGAAAAAACTAAGCTAGAACATGAAGAACAAAGAGGAAAAAGAAGAAGAAATTGCTCTCTGGAATTAAGCCCAGAAAACGTGCATCAAAGTAAACTAAAACATGAGAAATTAAAGTGATACACCTGAGAAAATCCGAACAAACCCCAAAAGATGCATGTTTAAACCTAAATCCCTAATCTCATATATATAGAGAATTGGATTTACAAAAGACCATCAAGAGTTAATTCTAGCCGGACAAACAGAGCTGGTCGGCGTCCATTTCTGTCCACAAAATCCAACTTATGATTTGAATTGCATAAAGAATGTAAAGATCTGGAAATATCTGATTTTCTGGAAGACGGAGAATTCGATCGATCGACTTTTATTTCGATCGATCTAACTTTCGATCGATCCAATATTATGTCGATCGATCGAACTGCCTTAGCCAATTCTTCAACTTGCAGGAACAATCCCGA
This sequence comes from Alnus glutinosa, assembly GCF_958979055.1. Classification (NCBI taxonomy): domain Eukaryota; kingdom Viridiplantae; phylum Streptophyta; class Magnoliopsida; order Fagales; family Betulaceae; genus Alnus; species Alnus glutinosa. The sequence goes on along the minus strand of NC_084889.1, from coordinate 25,046,312 downwards.
ACTCTGGAAATGACTAAAGTACTCTTCATGTATTTTCAGGTCTAATTCAAGTGTTTTGAATTAGATTTCAACTAAGACTTGAAAATAAGACATAAAACAAAACTACAACAAAACGTTATATATACAATACGAACTAGGTCTAACAAATGCAATTTAAGGGGTCTTGAATCGAATAATTCAAGACTTATCAGCAAGTGCGAGGTTGAATCCACAGGAAATTGTGTTGCGAAAAGTAATTTCTATTTAAACTAATTCTATTTCAACCTAGTTTCAAATTTTTGGAATTTTAATAAATAAATACATAAATAAAATAAAGCAAAAGAAAATGTACAAAGGTTTTGGAATCCACACCAACCAAATCACAGCAACATATTCTCATGTTCATCAATACATATCCAAAATTCTCACTATACAAATCTTATGTATGTTCTACTACGCTTTAAAAATTAATTAAATCATTCATTGAATCCGTTCTTTGCACAAATCACAAAAGATATTCGGTTTAAACCAAATTATCAAATGTATTCGTAGAACGAAACACAATGAATATCTAACATTTTGATAAATGAAAACTCCAAGCAATCAATTAAATGAAACTATCTCAAATCATCGCATTTATACGTAAATCACAATATATATCCAATAAATCATTTCAATAATTGACTTGAAGTAGAACAATTAAAAATAAAAAACTCATAAAATCAGATAGTATAAACTCTCATGAAAATATTGTTGCTCTTCAATGGTAAGGTTTCATACTCAAAGTTTTACCAAAAAAAAAAAAACAGAAAAGAAAAGAAAAGAAAAGAAAAGAAGAAGAAGCTAGGAGGAGAAGGGAAAACATCCGTGAAGGCAGAGCCTCCACTCACGCCCCTACTCTCTACTTTTCTTTGGAAAACAACACACACACACACATATAAACTCAACTTCACGTTCACAAGAGAAAATAATAACTGTTGGGTCTTGAGTTAGACATGTCATGGAAATAGCAAATTCAAACTCTTATTTTATGTTCCGGAATTTTTGCTGGGTTGCAGGGATAAAAAAGAAGTTCACATGTTCTGTTGACTCCTATTTCTTTTCTGTTTTCCATGTTTTATTTTCACATGCTGACCAGTTGACTCCTTCTTTCGTGAAAGTCTTGTGTTTCACTACAAGAAATTTGGTCTTTAGCAAGGACAATTTGTCGTTGCTAATAGTGTACAAGTCGTCGCTAATCACTTTTAGCGACGACAAATCGTTGTCGATAAGTCCTGCAAAAAGATGGACCTTGTTGCTCATCAGCGACGACTTTTTGTTGTCGTTGATAACTCCTTATCAACAACAACAATTGTCGTTGCTGATAAGCTTCATGTCGTCGCCCTCCCTTTAGAACAAAAATGGAACAGAAAATGGGTGTCGTTGCTGATAGTGTGTACTTATCAGCAACAACTCAAATGTCGTTGCAGATATTGGCTTATTAGCAACGACTAAAAGCGTTGCAGATCAATAGTGAATTATCAGCGATAGTGTGTGTAGATAATGGCTTATTAGCAACAACTGGAAGTCGTTGCTGATAACCCATTATCAGCAACGACAGTAATATGGTTGCTGATAATCTACGATCAGCAATGACATAAAGTCGTTGTTGATTACAACTTAATTATTAGCAACAACCTCTAATGATTTTTATTTATTTTTTTGTTAAATTTGTAATTTTATTTATAGTATTATCAATGCTAAATTTGCCATTAAATTTCTACACCACACAAAATATTTCACTCTCTTTGAGTAAAATATGATTTACATTTAATTAAAAATATGAATTACAAGTATATATATGTTCAAGCCTAACAACTAAAATTCACATTGGACATAAATTACACTCAATCACTACACTTTATTCCACATTGTTTGATACACAGTTGTTTCTTCTTCTTCTTGGATCTACGTACTTGCTTCCTTGTCGTTAAAAGTTTTCTGTAAAGTTGAAGAAAGCACACTTTATAAATAACTAGAGTATAGATCGCCAAACATATAAAATTGATAGAAAATAACATAATGAAAGGGCAACACCAATCCAAAATTCCTAAAGAAGCTCAGTGCACCTTATGTAAGCATGGAGGACTGGCCTGATTGCTTCCTGAATTTCTGCCACAAACTTTGGTAAAGAGAAAGATCTAATCCACACAAATATTGTAGAAAGTGAAAAAAGTTATAAGTTTTTAAAATATGGAATGCAAATTCTGAGACAAACACCAGCAGGAACATGAACATACGGATCTCATTGCCGTATATCCTTAATTGATATCACAACATCTGTTTCTTGAAAGATACTTTCATTGAGATTGTCAAACAGGAGACGGTCAGATTAGCACTCAAAATATAACATGAAAAAATATCAAGGCAAAAGAGCATAGTCCTGAATTTTGTGAACAATGGGGTTATCACTTGTCTCCCATGATTCCCGCACATCTTCTACAATCTTCCAATTCCAACCCAGACAAAATTTACAACACACATTGCAAGAGGATGAGTATTAAGAAAATTAACAACATCAATTATAAGGAAAATTAAAATTGAATAACATGTCATTGTGAGCGATCAAATTATTACATGTCAATTAGAATTTGCATTGCATAACATTACAAGTTCAAGAAGGATATAACACTTCAACCCTTCCCTTCTGGTTAGACCAATTTGAATAAATTTAAATACCAAGAAAAAAAAAATGGAATAGAAGCTAAGCAATCATTTTCAGTTACAGTTGACACCAATCAACAAAAAGCAATAAACAAGAAAACAGGCTAAGTATATGGCATTGACACTGAGATAACCATAATTCAAGGCTACATTTTATAGATTAAATTTTCCATCTTTGTAAGATTTCTGAAAATTCAAATACTAGCTTCAAAACATAACCAAGTACACGTTTACTTCTGTACAAGATGTACAGAAACTGTACTTAGGCATTCAGCTTCTACTTTTTGCATCTCAAGCCCAACTACAAGAAAAGCCTCATTATTGGACACTAAGAGGCTCTGATGGGGGGAGGGGTGGGGGGGGGGGGGGGGAGAGAGAGAGAGAGAGAGAGAGAGAGAGAGAGAGAGATTTCAACCCCATTCTTATTTAAACACACCTGACTTGTCATGCCAATAAGTGGCATCTGATTTTTGCTCAAACCTTAAGCATGGCCATACGACACAAGGATATAACATGCCAAGAGTCATTTCAAGAAAAAAAGGTTGCAGTAGAAACAAGAAAACCAAGCAAAACGGGTTAGCATTTCAACTAGACAAACTTGTAAATGAAAAGAAACAATATTAAATTGAAAAATACCTCCTGACTCTTTGTGACAATAGGTTCACTAAACCCGCTGATACGCTTGAATGTAGGATGACCTTAAAGCTTGGAGGGAAAAAAGAAAGGAAAAGAAAATCTATTTTAGATGAGAGACAAGAAATTATATATAAAATAGATAGAACTTCTATGATTTTTGAAGTAGAGTTGGCAACAAGGGTAAATTTACCTTCTCTTTGAATGCCTCCCACTTTTTACTCCATGGGGATTGCTTTAAGGGTACAATGATGATGTCAGTTTTTGCAGCTGAAATCTTCTCTTTCATGTTGACAGAAACCTAAAAACAACAATATCATAAATAGTACTTCACTAATATAGATGATAATCACTTTTGATACTATCAGAAGGCTTTCAACTTGGTTGTATTCACTTGCCAATGAAACGGAAACCTAGACTTCTCATTAAAACACTCAAAAAGAACAAAAACTAGCAGCTTCTGAATCATCTTCAGATTACCTTCCTCACTCATAGAAATTTAGAGTATCTTTAACTACAATTTAAATAACAATATATTATTAATCTTATTGATAGATGATCATCTAAAAATGCTTAAGAGAGTTCAAGTCACAATTTGAGCTACATATAGAAATGATCATCTCAATGATTTTAGTTAAAAACAGGTATGTTGAATCCTTGTCAATGTACAACCTAACCCAAACACAAAAAGAGACAATTTTTAGGAAAATGATTAGTTTTATGATTGCTTAAAGTATCATAAATCACTAAACTCACAACTTGAAGTCCTACACCAACTGACATCCCTCTAACATCTTCAACTTTGTGGCAACCTAGTAAACTTACAGTAATTCCTGCAATAAGCCACTTCAGCAATCACTAGTATGTAAATCGATCAGTGGAAGAAGCTCACAAGTAAACAACATTGATCACAAAATCAACGCAAGTTACACCTCCAACAAAAACTTTGTAATCTGACCTGATTCTTAACGCTTTGTATTGTCAACATACCTTAGCCATAAAACCGATCAAACTAGACAATCCATATGCACGCATAAATACCGCCCTTGCTTCATAAACTGTTATACTATATAATATGTGGGAAAGGGGTGGGGAGGGGAAGTGAAGATTCAAAACTAAATAGAACACTAGAGGCTAACAGATACAAGAAGCTTCATAATTAAACAAAATACAAAAAACTTACAACTACATGAGCTTAATAGTAGGGGGAAAGACATACAAAAAGGCAAACAAAAGACAAACTACTATAAAAGGTGTTAATGAGTTTTGTTTTTTTATCACAAACTCAAGTGTCTCTCATCCCTAATCTTTCCTATTGAAACAGCTCATATTTTAACATAATTAGGTGACCATGCATAAGTCCACTATCACCATCAATCCGATAGACACCTTCAGTTGAACTATGTTAAGAGAGGTTGCCCTAGCTTGAATCACCTTCCACGCTCTGTCCAGGCCTAGGAAGAAGAGAATTTCATATCATAATCATGTCCATTATAACAATTAGTGAATGTGTGTAAAAATAAATTATATTGTAAATATTCTCTAACATCACAATTGCCATTAGCATATCTATCTTCTCCTGCATCGCCTCCATTTTTTGGTTACACTCTTCATGGTTGTTGATGTGGTCTTTTGTTTACCAAAATATATCAATAATAAAATTAACCACTCGCAATAGAACGAATCCTTGTAGGATAAGGCTATAGAGAGGGTGTCGAACGTCAAGGACTGCGTAGGTATTATTATCAAGCTTTTCGAGATTAAATATAACTTAATTAAAAATATGTTTGATTTGGTTTTTGTTTTCTAAAAATAAATGCATAAAAGTAAAAGACATAAATTTAAAGATAGTAGGGATGGGATAAAGAATAGGGGATTGATTTCATCACTCACAGCATAACAATGGTCAATCATAAATTAACAAGGGAAATTCATACTATGCATGATATAGGGCTCGTCTCACTCGAGTAGTCAAGAAATTACCTCTAAAGAATAAGTATAATCCATCTTCGGTTGGCACGGACCGTCCACCTAACCACGAAGATGCAGTATGACCCGTCTTCCCTAGGCATGGACTAGCTACGTCTTTAATATGATACACATAATCAATGGAATAGTATAACTCATCTTCGGTTGACACGGACTATCTACCTAAATTACACTAAACTAGGGTGTAGTACAATCCGTCTTCCCTAGGCATGGTCTATCTAATCCTCTTGATCATATATCAATTAAAACTATTGTATAAAAATCATTCACATAATCACATAAAATATGAAGGATTGAGTTCAATCAATATAAAAGACTTTCTAAGACAAGATAAGAAATTCATAATGATTGAATATAAACATTAAAATCAATTCTCACAGTTATACAACTATCATGCATAGAGAAAATCCCAAATTAAAATACAATTAAACCATCGTTATTTGGAAAGGGCTACATCAACACCCTATTAGGAATTTAGCCGCTCATCGTAGTGCTGGGATGGCCTCCTGCCATGTTCTTCTCCTCTTCAACTTGTCAGGCCTCCGAGAAGAATTTTTTGCCTAAATCTAAGCACAAGCCCAAGCACCAAGCACCAAGCACACCTTCTCTTGAAGCTTAGGGGTCTATTTATAGGGAGCACACAAGTCCTAGAAGCCCTTGGAATTCCAGAAAAATCGTCTCTTGAGTCTTCTTGTCCAATTAGGAGATTGAAACTTCAATCCAAGTAGGAAAAGGATTCCAAATTCGGAAAGAATTGCAGTCTTTTATTGTGAGGCAATTTTAGCATAGTAAACGTTCGAATTAGAGAAAAGCTATTTCTGACATATTTGTTGAATATTTTATTAGCTTTTCAATGCCACTAATTTAATTGCAATCCAATATCTGACGCAAAAGTTATGATCCAAACACTGAGACATATGCAGAATCCAAATTTGAATCTAATCCGATTTTGACTCTTAGTGGAGAAATTCCGATTTAATCCTTCACTTGATTTGATTAAACTTAACCACATCATATAGGTATTCTATTATGATTGGTTAAGCTTAAACATATCTGCTAGGTCTTCTCAAAGTGTGCTTTAAGCCCAAAATCAATGAAATTAATTGCATCTTTATTTAAAACCTGAAAACAATAAAACAACACAAAATCAAACAAATAACAATGCTAAGGAATTAACATATAGAAGTTAAGGGGCTTGAATGTGCAACATTCAACGCTTATCACATCCTCAAACTTACATATTGCTAGTCCCTTAGCAATACAAAACAAGAAATAAAACTGGAAAACAAGATAAATCCTTTTTTCGTGGGATGTACGATTGCATTTAGCATATGCAACAAGCCTTTTAAACCCTTAGGACTCCCTAGTTACATATTGCTAGTCCCTTAGCAATACAAAACAAGAAATAAAACTGGAAAACAAGATAAATCCTTTTTTCGTGGGATGTACGATTGCATTTAGCATATGCAACAAGCCTTTTAAACCCCTAGGACTCCCTAGTGGACAAGTGAATTCTCGTGAGGGTTTGTCAGGAATGATACCCACAAACAATTTTCCTACCATGTTATCCCCAAGAATACAGCATCATAAAAATAATGGTTCTCATTCATTAGCAAGCTTAACAAAATGAACTCCATCTTCACAATTTCAGGGAATTAAAAATTAAGCTACTAACATGGCATTATGAGATATCACAAGATTCAACTAGTGTAAAGTGAACTTAACACATAGTCATGAGGTTTCAAAACTAATCTCAATCATGAATGGTTCAACACTCAAAATTCGCTGGACTCCCCATTAGATAAAACAACCAAGGCATATATATATATTTATTATTATTATTATTATTTTTATATATATGCAGGCTGTGCAATGCTTAGCTCCCTTAAGCTTTCTAATTGACCCATGTAACGAGTGTTAGGTCAATGACTCCCAAACCAGATGGTTTTAGGGCATTAGGTGTAAAACACCCTAAAGACTTACTAACTCGAGTAAAAAAGGCTACGAAGCTAAACTTAGCCATTTTATCAATCAAAACAAACTTCCACCTTTTGACGCGAATACTCAATGCTTAATGAGGCAAGAGATCCGGTTACTCAGCGAAAAGCTCAAAGTGATCAATATTATTCTCTTTTTTTTTCTTTTTTTTTTTTTCTTTACTTTTCATTTTTTTTTTGTGCCAAGGTTATTCCTCCGACAAGTTACCCAACTGCATCCAAGATATTGATAACAGACATAACTGATTTCAAATTTCATACCCCATAGACTACGTGATAGTGTGCTTGTGAGAATCAAATTGAAATAAGTAATATCTCATGGTACCAAAGAAAATAACAAAACTTCTTAATTCCCTAGTCAAGTGATCATGTGTTCATCATGTTAAGCCCACCAATGAAATACAAATCAGGATTTAAGTTCAACCAAATTCTTAGAGATAACATAGCAAAATATTGGACAGTGTTTCGTTCTTCCATACCCCCAAACTTGAATCACACATTGTCCCCAATATGTGTATAGAACTGAACATAACAATAAGAGGATAGGAATACCTGAATGAGCAGATGTGGGGCATATCATACCCCCAAACTTGATTGCAAAAACACATGTCCTGAAAAAGATAGTGATACTCCAACCAAACACTAGTCAAGTGCAACACATTATTGTAAAAATATAAACAAAGAATGAAACAACAATGGAGAAGATAAACCTGGAAGGAGATCATGTACCCTGGCCTGATAGAGGACTCGAGCGTACAAGGCCTGTGCTCAAACCAATGAAGCTGACTCATTTAGTCAAAATATGTGGGATCCGCCAAGCCAACGGAATCCACATCCTTGATGCGCTCAATGCTCTCTGACCCTTAAATTTAAATTTGAAGCACCAATCTTTTCTTCTCTTGGACCAAAGAGAATAAATTTTACCTATAGAAAGGTAATTTCGAATGCCCGCATATCGAGGTAGATCCCTCTGAGTATTCTTAAGTAGTTTTTCATCCGGAAGGGAATCATGAACTGGAATAGAATGAGGAGAATACACAAGGAAGTTTTCTACCTTGATGATCTCTTTTTGCTCTTCTAATATCCCCAACAAACTACTCTCCTGACCTCTTGGTAAATCACAAGCAATAGGGGCTCGGGGTTCATATGGCGTATCGAGAATAAGAGTGGATGATATATGAGCCTCAGTGCTCACTTCCTCGCCTTTTGCCCGATGTAGAGCTTGTGGGGCCTCAATCTGCTCCTCCTTCTTCTCTTCCCCTTGAATTTCGACCACTTCTCCATTATTCATTGTGGTGATGGTTTGCTCATGATAAGAAGTACTCTCATCCATCACATAGTATCTATCAAGATTAGCCTCTGATTGTCTTTGAAACTCTTCTCCATCTATTTGCTTTGCCATCTGCTCCATCTGAAGCTCTAACTTGGCAATGGCTTGGGAGTGAAAGTTCAATGTCTGACCCCGAGATTTCAAATTCTGATTGATCTCACCCATAAGTTTCAACATCTGAACTTGAACGTCAGAATCTGACTGAGTAGATGGTGTAGCCTGAGACTGCTGTTGTGGAGGCCAGTAGATGGGAGATGGCTCCTCTTCGTGAGCATCCATCTTGCTCATAAATTTCAACAGCTGATCTTGAGAATCTGAATCCAACCGAGGTTGTAGTTCGGCATGGTATTGTTGCTGTGGAGACCAGTCAATGGGAGATGGCTCCTCTTCATCAGCATCTATCTTAGCAATGGAATCAGAGCGAGAGTTCCATGTTTGACTGACAGAGGTCACTATCTGATCCATCTTGTTCATAAATTTCAACAGCTGATCTTGAAAATCCGAATCAAATCGAGGCGGTGGTGTGGCCTGAGAAGAAGGTTGCCAGTTATCCTCAAAGTTAGCACAATATGGAGATGATTGTCATTGCTGGTGGGGAGGATGGAAGTTAGATGGTGGATAGGCCGCTTGATCATTGAACTGCAGATATGTCTGATGGTACAGTTCATGAAATTGTGGAGCATAACTTTCAGGAGCTTGAGCTTGCCATGGGATATTAGACTGGTTACTGATGAGTGCCAAAAAGTGTATATTTGGACCCCTTAATTTACATTAGTTAAACCTTTAGCTTTGTTATTTTCTAATGCTTTGGTTAGTTTTAGTGTTTTTATATTTTGTAGGACAATAAGAGAGAAATGATATAATTCAAGCAAAATACAAGGAAATTCGGATGCAGCAGACCACTACATTTAGACTGATCATAACAGGACCAAACGATATCCGTTTTGGGAGTTTCTTAGGTCTAAATTGAAGTTCAAGATGTCAGATTTCCAACACAACAAGTTTCAGCCAATTTGGAGATGCGTGGAAAAAGATATGGCTGTTTGAATTTCAGTCGTCGGATCATCCCGAAAATCCGGAACCATCTCTCTTATTATTTTTCTTTTGCTTCATTCCTTGTCTCCCCAAAGCTAGAGCCAATACACGTTTTTCTCCACATTCTCAGCCACTTAATCACCTTTTTTTCCCCCACTCAACATAAAGTAGCATCTTTCCATAAAACACTCACCACTCATTCCATAAAACACTCATCACTCATCTCTCCACTCATACATAAAATAACACCCACTCACCCATTCCACACAAAACCAACCGGCCATCCTCTTGGCTATAAAAGGAGGCCAAGGCTGAAAATCAAGAGAGGAGAGGCATGAGCCTCTTTGTACATAACTTCTTGCTTCTCTTCTTCTTGTAGCTTATTTCTTTCCTTTTGCAACTCTTTGATTTTCAGCCTTGGCCTCCTTTTATAGCCAAGAGGATGGCAGGTTGGTTTTGTGTGGAATGGGTGAGTGGGTGTTATTTTATGTATGAGTGGAGAGATGAGTGATGAGTGTTTTATGGAATGAGTGGTGAGTGTTTTATGGAAAGATGCTACTTTATGTTTAGTGGGGAAAAAAAGGTGATTAAGTGGCTGAGAATGTGGAGAAAAACGTGTATTGGCTCTAGCTTTGGGGAGACAAGGAATGAAGCAAAAGAAAAATAATAAGAGAGATGGTTCCGGATTTTCGGGATGATCCGACGACTGAAATTCAAACAGCCATATCTTTTTCCACGCATCTCCAAATTGGCTGAAACTTTATGGAAAAGCACTCTGTCCATTTGTTTGTTTGTTTATTTCATTTGTTTGTTTGTTTAAATTTTCTGTTTGTTTAAGTTTCCATTTGTGTGTTTGTTTAATTTTTCTAACTGTTTTAAGTTATTTTTAGTTGCCTTTTTGTTCTTAAAATGTTTTAATTAAAAAAAAAAAATAATTGTTAGTTGAGCATGGTTACATTTTACTATGGTTTGCACCTCATTGGTTTGATTAACATGTTGAATTTTGCATATCATTAAAATCTGAGATCCTTTGACTCATCTTTGGATTAAAAGAGACTTGACATGTTTAATTTATTTAGCACAAGCACATTAGCATTGTTTCTATGGGGTATGAGCTTTGAATTGAAATTTATATGTCTTGAGATTTGCAGGATAACTTGTTGATGAAACCTTGGCTAGTTGTTAAAAAATTAAAAAAAAAAAAAAAAAATTTATAATAATAATATCACCAATTTGACTTCTCATTGAGTAACCGGGCCCCTTGCCTCATTAAGCATTGGGTGTTCGCGTAAAAAGAGGAGAATTTCAGCTTGGATGATTGTTTGGCTAGTCTGACTTCGTAGCCTTTTTGACTTGAGTAATTAAGCCCTTAGGGATGTTTTACATCTAGTGCCCTAAGACCATCTGGTTTGGGAGCCACTGGCCCAACACTCGTTACATGGGTCAATTAGAAAGCTTAAAGGAGTCAAACATTGCACAGCCGACACAAAAAAATAATAGTAAATAGTAATGAATGTAAAATAAAGCCTTGGTTATTTGACGGGAGTCCTGCGAATTTTTGGATATATGTGCTTTAAGGAAAATCGAAACCCCATGACTCTATGCTATTCACACTTTACACTTTTGAACATGTGTTGTCTCAATTTTTCCATCCATGAGTTGATCGATTTTTGATAATATGACAATGCGACATTCATTTTGTTAAACATGCTCATGATGTGTGAACCACGTGTTTGAATGATGATTTTCGCTCAATTGATAATACGGCATTTCAATGTTTGTGGGTATCATTTCTGGCAAACCCTCACGAGACTTCACTCGTCCACTAGGGAGTCCTAGGGGTTTAAAAGGCTTGTTGCATATGCTAAATGCAATCGTGTCTCCCACGAAAGAGGATTTATGTTTCATGCTTTGATTTTGTTTTTCATTTTGTTTTGCTAAGGGACTAGCAAAATGTAAGCTTGGGGGTATTTGATGAGTGCCAAAAAGTGTATATTTGGACCCCTTAATTTACATTAGTTAAACCTTTAGCTTTGTTATTTTCTAATGCTTTGGTTAGTTTTAGTGTTTTTATATTTTGTAGGACAATAAGAGAGAAATGATATAATTCAAGCAAAATACAAGGAAATTCGGATGCAGCAGACCACTACATTTATACTGATCATAACAGGACCAAACGATATTCGTTTTGGGAGTTTCTTAGATCTAAATTGAAGTTCAAGATGTCAGCTTTCCAACGAAACAAGTTTCAGCCAATTTGGAGATGCGTGGAAAAAGATATGGCTGTTTGAATTTCAATCATTGGATCATCCCGAAAATCCGGAACCATCTCTCTTATTATTTTTCTTTTGCTTCATTCCTTGTCTCCCCAAAGCTAGAGCCAATACACGTTTTTCTCCACATTCTCAGCCACTTAATCACCTTTTTTTTTCCCCACTCAACATAAAGTAGCATCTTTCCATAAAACACTCACCACTCATTCCATAAAACACTCATCACTCATCTCTCCACTCATACATAAAATAACACCCACTCACCCATTCCACACAAAACCAACCGGCCATCCTCTTGGCTATAAAAGGAGGCCAAGGCTGAAAATCAAGAGAGGAGAGGCATGAGCCTCTTTGTACATAACTTCTTGCTTCTCTTCTTCTTGTAGCTTATTTCTTTCCTTTTGCAACTCTTTGATTTTTATGCTTTTAATTTAATGTTTTAAGTTGTAGTTATTTTATCATGTGTAGCTAATATTTTCGTTTGGGGTTGAGGATGAAACCTCACCATTGAAGAGAAACCGAGTTTCTTGCTTGTTCATGCTATTTGAGTTTATGGGTTTGATTTCTCATTGTTCTACTTCGATTTTTATGAGATGATGTTTTGATATCTCTTGTGGTTTCCGGATACAAGTGATGATGTGGAATAAGTCTCATTAAAATTGATTGCTTGGTGTTTGATCTATCAAAACATTGGATATTCATTGTGCGTCGTTCGACTAATATATTGTTTTATCGGTTTGAATGATGATATCCATTGTGATTGAATGATACATTGGATGTTTTGATTTCAATTGGTACTCTTTGTGATTTGTGCTATGAACGGAATCATTGAATGTTTCAAATGATTTTTGAAGCAATGTAGAGCATACCTAAGATTTGTATGTGACAACCTCAAAATATGTGTGATGAGCATGAGATTAGGTTATTGTGATTTGGTGAGTGTGGATTCCGAAACCCTAGACCCCTTTATTTTCATTATTCTTGTTTATGTTTTCTTTTATGAAAAACCCTAAATTTGGAACTAGGTTAAAATAGGATTAGTTTGGATAGAGATTAATTTTCGCAACACAATTCCCTGTGGGATCGACCTCGCACTTGCATAACACTATATTGCAAAATGATTCGTGCACTTGCGAGTACTATTTTAAAACACATCAGTTACTCCATGCCGGGTCATAGGAATCACAGTAAGGCTCATTCCTCGGTCTAAAGAACTGTGTGTTCATATGCTCATAAGAATAATTAGAAAATTGTCTTGCAGTAGGACAATCTTTAACATGATGATAAGGACTATAGCAATATGAACATGGTTCATGGGGTGTTGGAATGCCTCCCCACATGAACTAAATTGAGAAAAATAAAAGAAAATAACAAAAGAAAATAAAAACAAAATTGAAAGCAAAAAAATTAAATTAAAATAAAATAATAATAATAAAGAAACCAAAATTAAAATAAAATAAAATAAAAACAAAAAAGAATCAAGTTAAATTCAATCTTTAAAACATAATAACGCTACCGTTAAGCAGTCCCCGGCAACGGCGTCAAAAATTGATGTGGTCTTTTGTTTACCAAAATATATCAATAATAAAATTAACCACTCGCAATAGAACGAATCCTTGTAGGATAAGGCTATAGAGAGGGTGTCGAACCTCAAGGACTGCGTAGGTATTATTATCAAGCTTTTCGAGATTAAATATAACTTAATTAAAAATATGTTTGATTTGGTTTTTGTTTTCTAAAAATAAATGCATAAAAGTAAAAGACATAAATTTAAAGATAGTAGGGATGGGATAAAGAATAGGGGATTGATTTCACCACTCACTGCATAACAATGGTCAATCATAAATTAACAAGGAAAATTCCTACTATGCATGATATAGGGCTCGTCTCACTCGAGTAGTCAAGAAATTACCTCTAAAGAATAAGTATAATCCATCTTCGGTTGGCACAGACCGTCCACCTAACCACGAAGATGCGGTACGACCCGTCTTCCCTAGGCATGGACTAGCTACGTCTTTAATAGGATACACATAATCAATGGAATAGTATAACCCTTCTTCGGTTGCACGGACTGTCTACCTAAATTACACTAAACTAGGGTGTAGTACAATCCATCTTCCCTAGGCATGGTCTATCTAATCCTCTTGATCATATATCAATTAAAACCGTTGTATAACAATTATTCACATAATCACAGAAAATATGAAGGATTGAGTTCAATCAATATAAAAGACTTTCTAAGACAAGATAAGAAATTCATAATGATTGAATATAAACATTAAAATCAATTCTCACAGTTATACAACTATCATGCATAGAGAAAATCCCAAATTAAAATACAATTAAACCATCGTTACTTGGAAAGGGCTACATCAATACCCTATTAGGAATTTAGCCGCTCATCGTAGTGCTGGGATGGCCTCCTGCCATGTTCTTCTCCTCTTCAACTTGTCAGGCCTCCGAGAAGAATTTTCTGTCTAAATCTAAGCACAAGCCCAAGCACCAAGCACCAAGCACCAAGCACACCTTCTCTTGAAGCTTAGGGGTCTATTTATAGGGAGCACACAAGTCCTAGAAGCCCTTGGAATTCCAGAAAAATCGTCTCTTGAGTCTTCTTGTCCAAGTTGGAGATTGAAACTTCAATCCAAGTAGGAAAAGGATTCCAAATTCGGCAAGAATTGCGGTCTTTTATTACGATGCAATTTTAGCATAGTAAACGTTCGAATTAGAGAAAAGTTATTTCTGACATATTTGTTGAATATTTTATTAGCCTTCCAACGCCACTAATTTAATTGCAATCCGATATCTGACACAAAAGTTATGATCCAAATACTGAGACATATGCAGAATCCAAATTTGAATCCAATCCGATTTTTACTCTTAGTGGAGAAATTCCGATTTAATCCTTCACTTGACTTGATTAAACTTAACCACATCATATAGGTATTCTATTATGATTGGTTAAGCTTAAACATATCTTCTAGGTCCTCTCAAAGTGTGCTTTAAGCCCAAAATCAATGAAATTAATTGAATCTTTATTTAAAATCTGAAAACAATAAAACAACACAAAATAAAACAAATAACAATGCTAAGGAATTAACATATATAAGTTAAGGGGCTTGAATGTGCAACATTCAACGCTTATCAGTTGTTCACATGGATCGCGTCACACAACCGAGATGAGGATGAGGTACGTAAGACACCATACCCCATGCCTTTAACATGGCCAGATCGTGGCCCTCCTAGTACTTGTGTCATTATGGAAGCTTCCTTTGTGTTGTCAATGCCTTCTTCGACTCTTAAATCCTTCATTTGATTTTGCATAATCAGTGTAAACTTTAATTAAATAGTTCATGCAAGTAAGCTAATTATATAAATACATTAGAAGAAATCATGATCATCAAATAAATGTTCCATTTACTTACGTATAAAGTCTCACAATGTGGGTTCACAAAAGAACCATTTTTCTTTGTGTGCGTCTTCTTAAAAAACTCTACCCAACGGGGCTCGACTCCAGTTTTCTTTGTCTGCAAATAATACACATATAATAAACGTATACTTCCAACAACGTTATTATAATAATATAACAGTTTAAAATTCTTACTTCTTCATCATGATGACTTATGAATGGTTTGGAGCCAGTCGTGTGATTTGTTAACAACCTACGTCTATTCTTCTTATTCCATCTAGACTTAACCTGTCGAATGGTGTCCAAAAAACAGTATTCGTTAAATTAAAGAGTTGTATTCAAAGCATATCTATAACAACATTGTAAATTCAGATTAAGAAGATTTACCTTCCATGATTTCTCATTAAATGAGTCGCATATCATAAGCCATGCATTGACCGTGATACCTTCGGGGACATGGCCCTTGCCTTTAGCTTTACCCTCATCATCACCCTGCTCATTACCTTTCTCATTGCCCTCCTCATTACCCTCCTCTTCATCACCTCTGAGAAATGGTTTATAGTGTTTGTTGTAAAGTTTGTTACGAAGACTTGTATAGCTACGCCGAAGTGCTCCATTATGTGTCAAGATCTCCTCCACACGATTCATGTTCAGGATGACATAAGACTAACATAGTAATAAAGAAAATAACGGTCAAAACTTTATCACATAATTTGCATTAAATAACGTTATCTCAAACAATGAGAGACATACCGTAGGACGGTTTCTTAACATTGCCTTTTGTTCAGGTGGGACCTTGCACCAAGAAGCATGATGTAGCTTGCAATGGTCGCGAACAATTTTGCTCACCATCCTCGTCAATTGCCGACCACGCTTGCCTATAGCTACTTGAGTCTCATCCTTGATTTCTAGACGAATGGGACCACTTTTACACAATTCCATAAACTCTATGCACTTATTTCTACCCCTTTTTTTTTTTCATCCAATTAATGTGTTCGCTGTTAGGAAAAACATGGAAACGTAATCAATTATATCTAGTAAAGTAGTATGTTCATAGTCTAGTAAAGTAGTAGTATTATATATGTGCACTTACATGATGCAATTGGGATAGATCCCTATGAACTCAACTGAGCCGCTGAATGCACTGCATCAGTCATCAGTGAGTCTGTACCCATATCTTCACCTTCCTCAATGAGAGATTGTGAGCCATGATGATTAATATGGGCTTGGCCCCAGCCCTGGCATGGGCCTCCCCCTGCTCTCTTTTCTCTTGCCACCATTTCTATTAGGATAACAACATGCCAAAGAAACGCAGCAGACATATAACCATATTACATCATACTAAGTCATTATGAAACATGTTCATACAAATAATTGAGTTAATTATACATTATGAAACATCAAACAATATTTTCATACAGTAAATACTTACATTAAAATGAAATATATTCAACACATATCATCATCAGAGTTTGTATCAGTGTCGCCCGAAAACTCTTCTTCGTGTTCAGAGTCTATGTTTTCATTACTAGACAACTCTTCTTCATCATCGGAGTTTGTATCATGTTCCTCATTATACAAGTTATCGTCAATGAACATGTTTTCATCAAGTTCCATATATACTTCATCAATAGCTATTGGGGTAGGTTCCGCGTCATCTCTACATAACAAATTTGAGTCTTCGTCATTTGCTTCTATAGTAATGGCATTACCCCCAACACATTCACGTTCCTGGTGTACCTCACCATTGACTCCTTGGTCCTCTTCTTCATTATCTCTCTCTAGCATTGTTGGAATATCATATATGTTTCTATGGGTCATCTTCTGCACCACTTTCCAACTACCACCCAATTTGATATCATTCAAGTAAAATACTTGTGAAGCTTGAGATGCTAAGATAAATGGGTCAGATTCATACCATGTACGAGAAGTATTCACAGTTGTAAAGTACTGGTTCGTTTGCATTCCTGTTCTAATCCCAGTGTTCCACCAATTGCACTCAAACAAATACATGTGATTTGGGCCCGGGTAACGTAACTCCAAAATGTTCCTCAACACACCATAGAACTCAATATTCGACGTACCATGCTCACCTCGAACAACAATACCATTGTTTTGGGTAGTACGAGTTTGTTCACATTCTGTTGTGTGGAACCTAACCCCATTCACAATACAATCTCTGTATGATCTAACTAGATAATTAGGCCCGCATGCAAGATCATATAATTGTTTCGAAACATTCGTCGCATTGCTCCCACATATACAATTTTGAAACCAACTTTCAAATTCAGCTTCATGCCTCTTCTCAATGTGAAGTCTGCATTCTCCACTAACCTTTTGATAGTGTTCACTGCATAAAAAATACAAATAAGCACTCATCTTCATTATCAAGTACATTGCACATAAAGGAAAAATAAACAATCATTGTTACACTTACTCCAAGTACGAAGCAGTTTCCTTACAGTTGTTAAGAACATACCATCAAGCCCTTATGAAAACCTTCTCTTCAAGTGTGAAAAATTTTGCTGCTCCCAAGGGTCGAACTTGTTGAGATAACACATCCAAGCCTATACTCCTTTCCTCTAGCCATTTGTCAGCATTTCTCTCTTCACGAGTCCATCTTGTCTCAATCCCACGAAGATAAGAGGAGCAAAATGTCAAACACTCATCAGATAAATAACATTCGACAATTGACCCCTCTGGGCGTGCTCTATTCCGCACAAACCACTTATATTTACCAAGTGTTCTTTCCACTGGATACATCCAACCGTATTGTACTGGTCTAGCAAGCTCATTCTCTCGAGGTAAATGAACAGTAGATGAACCATAATATCAAAAAAGACAGGCAGAAAAATACTTTCCAACTTGCATAGAATCACGACAATGTTGTCCTTCATTTGCTT
The DNA here is from genome assembly GCF_958979055.1 of Alnus glutinosa. Lineage (NCBI taxonomy): Eukaryota > Viridiplantae > Streptophyta > Magnoliopsida > Fagales > Betulaceae > Alnus > Alnus glutinosa. Next base: position 25,028,061 of record NC_084889.1, on the reverse strand, counting down.
CAAGACATCTAATTTCAATGTTCGTGCACATAGTTGCTTAAAAAAGTTACTCAGCTTAATCAATGTTGTACGTATTTGGGTTGTTAAATATCCACGGATTGCAACATGGAGTAAACGCTGTAAGAAGACATGATAATCGTGGCTTTTCATTCCCGAAATTTTACCAGGAAGCTTGTTCACACATCGACCGATGTTAGATGCATACCCATCAGGAAACTTCACACCTTTCAACCAATCACATAAATTTTCCTTCTCGTCTCATGTCAGGGTGTACTTCGCAAGTGGCATTGATCGAGCTGCACCATTTGTCTGCAAGTGCAATTCTCTGCGTATACCCATCTCACACAAATCCATTCGTGCCTTGGCCATGTCCTTTGTCTTCCCATCAATATTCATCAATGTACCCAAGACACTATCACATATGTTCTTCTTAATATGCATGACATCTAAATTGTGTCTTAGTTTCAGTGTTGACCAATAAGGCAACTTGAAAAAAATAATTTTATTCGTCCAATTTGACTCATCATCTGTGCGCTTCCTCTTTGTTCCACATACTTTTCCAAACTGCACTATGTAACATGCGTTAGTTGTTGTAACAGTTCATCTCTAGACAATTCTTTCGGTTTCATTCTATGCTCCTCAGTACCGTCGAACAATGATTTGTTTTTCAGCCATACATGGCCTTGAGGTAAGAAATGATGATAACCCATGTAACACAGCTTTCCACCATACTTCAACCATTTGTATGTTGTATCCTTGTTACATACTGGACACCCAAGCTTTCCCTTGGCAGACCACCCAGAAAAATTTGCATATGCAGGAAAATCGTTTATAGTCCATAATAATGCCGCATGCAACTTAAATATTTGTTGCGTCAATGCATCGTACATGATTACGCCTTCATTCGATAATTCATGCAAATCATCCACCAATGGTTGCAAATACACATCAATTTCGTTTTCGGGTGCCGTAGGCCCAGGGATAAGTAACGACAACATCATATGTGGATCATTCATACACTTCCACGAAGGTAAATTATATGGCATAAGTACTACTGTCCCAATGCTATATGATGTACTCATATTACCAAATGGGTTGAAACCATCGCTTGCTAAACCAAGTTGCACGTTGCGGGAATCTTGAGCAAACCAATCATGCTCTTTATCAAATTCTTTCCACATAATAGAATCGGCTGGATGTCTTAGGGCATTGTCATCATGTTGTCGTTCATCTTTGTGCCACCTCATATTCTTGGCTGTATCTTTTCACATAAACAATCGTTGCAACCTCAGTTTTATTAGGAAATACCGTAAGACCTTTTGAAGGATTTTCTTACTACTACCTTTGACACTACTCCATCTTGAGGTTTTACATTGTGGACATTCTTCTTTATCAGCGTATTCCTTCCAAAAAAACACGCAATCATTCTTGCATGCATGTATCAACTCATATCTAAAACCCAAGCCTTGCCTAAACCGTTTTGCTTCATAATACGATCTAGGCAATGTCTCTCCATTTGGGAGGGCTCTCCTCATCAAATCAATCATCATATCAAACGCCTTGTTACTTATGTTGCAAAGCGTCTTTATATGAAGCTTATTCACAATGAAAGAGAGTTTTGAAAATTGCTTATAGCCCGGATAAAGTTCACAATGGGTCAAAGGAGGTTCTATGTTCGTAATCATTGGTCGTGGGACCTTGAGTAGTAGAAGAATCACCTGTATTAGGAACCGGAAATGTCCCCCTACGAACATCGTTTAACAAGTCATCAATCTCATTAAGGTCCTCTACACTTGCATTGTTTGGTGTATGCTCAACATGCATATTATTTGTAGTAAACAAATCTTCCCCATGAAATATCCATTGAGTGTAACTCGAATCAATTCCATTTTGATACAAGTGATTCTCCACCACGTTTATATATTCATAACATCGATTTGCACACTTACGTCATGGACACCTCGTCATACCACGTCCATCCAAGCAACAAACTGCCATTCTCATGATATCATCAACACCTTTTTTATATCGTTTAGACAATCGTCTAGTTTCCTACATCCAACTCTTATCCATCTTGATATCCCTATAAGAAGTTACGATATTTGAAGCAATTGGTCAAATGTTATATAGTTTATCATCATGTTTTCATTTAATTCACACTTAAAAGCCATAATAAACATCAAAGTCACTACCAGTTTTCTCTTTCCACAATATTCTGCCATATTGTAAATGTATGCTTCTCCTAAATATGTGGAAAGATATGAACAAGGGCTGATATAGAAAACAACTCTTCATTTTCATAGATTATCTTCCTATTAACAAATGCAAACACTATGTCTTTTGATATTCAAAAAATATACGACAGTTGTTGAATTACAAAATAAAGAAGAATAAAATTCAATAGGAAATTACAACGTGGTTCTATTCATAACCCCACATGGGCTTGAGCTGAATTTGTTTTTCAACCATTATTTCAAAGTTGTGGACTTCAACTGCAGAATGTTAATGTTGCTTATCAATTTTTAGCCGAAGTTGTATTCAAGTATTTCTAACAGTTGAGGTGAATTCAAGAATTTCTCTCCGCCCAAACATGACACACATTAGAGCTGTCCAAGAATTTTTTTTTTTCTTTTTATATAATGAATAGCTAGCCTACTACAGTTCAAAATGCCAACCTCCAACGAACCTGCCTATAAATCCAGAATGTACCCTTTACATTCTGCTGTATTTTTGCAGAAAAAGCAGAGTATATATCACCAGAATATCTCCACAGAAGAAGTGTCTATATAGGAAATACAAATTGGCATTCAATTAGTTATGATTCATTGATTCCATATACAGGAAACGAAATTCCATTCCTTTTGGTACTAAAGGGGGCAATGATTCTAACGACAAACAATTTATTGACCAATTTATTTCCTATATAGATTCTAATGACAAACAAGAACCATGTAATGTGAAAATATAAATTGAATTATAAACATTGAGTAATACATAAATTAAATTCTAAACTGAAAAAAAAAAAACATTTATTTATAAACTTTGGACAATTCAAGTAAATTAAAAATAAACTATATCACCTATAAACCTCTATGTTATAGAGATGAGGTTTCAATTCGTTAATAAAACCCACCGGTTGCCTACTCTATTTCCCTAAATCTATTTTGTTTAGTTTAATAGAATAAAACTATTTTTTTAATATTATGTATATATATCACTTCAGCACAACCTCTTAATTCTAGGTGTACACCCCTAGAATGAATATAAATGGAATATGGTGATGGTGTAGAATCAATAGGTGATGAGGCCCAATCTGACTGGGTTTTATTAATATCGCGACATTCTCGTGTGTATCAATGGAAATATAGCTTTTTACTTATGGGAGGGTTTAAGTTATACAAACCAACTTTGATGGATAACTCGTAATTAAGCCTAACCCCATTATTTTTTTGTTTGTTCTGTAAAGCAATTTCGCACATATAGCATCTTTTCTAGTTTTCTTGAGAGAATCTTTCAAGAAGCAGGTAAAGCATTTGTTTGACCACATAATATACACAATTTGAAATGTAGTATTTAGAAGATTAGATTTTTTAGGTTATGGCTTCTAGTTTCAAATCAACATTTTGTGACCCAGGTTGTGTTTTTTTGTTTTTTCTTTTTGGTGATTTAGATGGATCCAAGATCCAAGTTTCTAAGAAACCAACGTCCGAAGGTACATAAAGAAGCACAACAAGAATAGTGCATCAGAAACTCAGTAGATATTCTTATGCTAAGTGGGAAATGGTTCTGTTTGGTAGTTGTTTCATTTAATGTGCTTGTCTAAGTGGTTCTATCTAATTCTTGGGATTTATGTTTTTAATGAGTATTTTGAAATAATTGTAAGGTTCTAATCCAAGTTTTCACAATTTACAGAGAGTCTATCCCAATCTTCAAATGGATACAGGAAATCCCCAGATTTGCAACACATAATCATCGTTGGTTCTCTACCATAGATGGAAATTGCAAAGAGAGAGAACCAGACCTGGGCTGGTGAGAACGAAGGGGAGTAGATCGAACGGCGTGAAGGTGCTGGCAGATTTAGATTGGGCGGGGACGGCGAGGTGGGCGGTGGTGGCGAGGTGGGCGGCAGTGTCAACTTGCGCTGCTTCAATTAGAGAGAGAGATGTTTGATATATTCTATTAAAGTGAAACGTGTAGGAGATCGAGAGAGGAGTTTTTTCAATTATTATTGAAGAAGGGAAGCTCAAAATGACGAATTTTTTTTTTTCACTTTAGCGCCTTCTTTTTTTCACCTTAGCGTCTTCCTTTCCCGCTTTAAGTATTGGGTATTATGTTGGGGTCCCCGCTGATAGTCATATATTAATAATTTGATCGATTTTTTTTTATTTGTTAAAAAAAAAACCAATGTTATATATTTCATAATAACTATTTAAAATATGTATATATATATATATATATATATATATATATATATATATATATATATATATATATATATAAATAATAAGATTATATATGTATGGTTGTCTACCCAAAATACCATTGTAGTTATTAAAAAAAATGAAAAAAAAAGCCATTTGAAAGAAAAAAAAATTAAAATTAATGGAGCTAATACGAAAGAGGCCACCCCTTTTTGGTATTTTTTAGTTTTTTCCCCCTTTTGTTTATTTTTTAATAATTTTCATTCTTTTCAAATGGTAATTTTTTAATAACCTCAAGGGCATTTTGGGCAGAAAAATGACAAAGTGTCTAATTTGACACGCGGTGGTAGTTCAGGAGGCCCTGATGTCAAATTTTAAAGTTTAAAGGTGTAAATGAAAATGTGGTCATGTTTATGGGCTAAAGTATATCACAATCGATTGGATTAGTACTTAGGATCAATCGTACATTAGATCAATTTAATATTCGATCAATCATGATCGATCCAACAATCTTATCACAATCGATCGGATTAATGCACAAGGATCGGTCTTATGTACAAAGATTGTTCGGATGGTCTTATCACAATCGATCGGATGTTTGTATTATGATTGATAGTTCTAATGTACAAGAATAATAATAAAAAAAATCCATAGTGTCATGATCGATTGAAATAGCTACAAAATGATCGATCAGATGTTCTTAACGTGACTCATCATACTAATGCAAAATCCATAGAGTCAAGTTAGATCGAACTAATGCACTAGGATCGATTGGGTGTTCGATTGATCCTGTAATCCTATCACGATCGATCGATCTAATACACATTAGGATTAATAGTACACAAGGATCGGTCTTATGTACAGGATCATTCGGGTGGTCTTATCACAATCGATCGAACTAATGCAAAATTATTGATCGGATGTTTGTATTACGATTGACAGTTCTAATGTACAATGATAATAATAAAAAAATCCATGCCAAAACCTTTTGATTGTATAACAAATTATCGTTTAAAATTAATTGTTCAATAACCAATTAATTTAGACTTAAAATATTGATTTTCATAATAGAAAATATATATATAATAAATCTCTACTAAAAATTGAATAGAATGGTGCATATATAATACAAAATTGCCCCCTTTGATTTGTAAACTTTATTTTTTGCCCTCTCAGTTTTATTTGTTATCATTGGTGGTACCTGCGCTATGGGAAAATATGCAAATGGTACCTCCATCCATTTTTCCATCCAGAACTAACGGAAATCCACATCAGCGCCATGTGGCACCATTCAAAATGCGACACGTGGCCACAATATTTTTTTTAAAAAAAATTTAAGGCCTTTTTTAAAAAAAAGTTTTAAAAAAAAATTGTAGGGGTGGCTCTTTTGGGCCACATGGGGGTGGTTGGCCACCCCCATTACGCTCGAACCACCCCCAAGGCAAAACCCTCAAAGTTTTTTTCTTTTCGTTTTGCCCTTGGGGGTGGCCAAACTACCCCCATGGGCAATTAGAAAAGTTAAAACTTGCCAAGGGAAAGGGAGTGCAAATTGATGCACCACATTCAAACACTCCCTTCCTTGAGACCCACTATAAAACTGAAGTGCCATATCCAGTATGTCTCAAGTATCCGAATGGGCACGAAACGATAAATTTTGTCCAACCACTGCCAGACACAAATTCATTCATTAGCAGTGAGTTCTGACGGGTCTAGTTGAAGACGTTAAACTTAGCGCTCCTGGGAGGCACCCCATTCACTCTGTTCCATTGTTTATATTCCATTCATGTTGACATTTGTAATCTTTTACTTTGTTTTTAGTTTTATTTTTCAAGTTAAGTGTTCCTACATCTAAGTATGGGGGTATGCTAAAATTTTTCAAATTTCTTTGTGAATATCTATGTTGTTTTGTAGAAATTAGTTGATTTATAATTGTGATTTTCTTTTCATTGACAATTTTTAAATTTTGAACACATGATCACACAATTAGAGAGTCTAAGTCTGCTTAATTACTTTTGGCTACGAATTTCACATGTAGAAATTTGAAAAATCATGACGTACATTAGCATATTGTTTGTGGGGTATGTGCTTAAGTTAATACCTTGCATATTTGTTTTGAGTGTCTCGGATAAAAATTAAGAGACTTGTTAGATGGATGACGTGGTCATAGTTAAAAAAGAAAAAGAAAAAAAAAAGGGAAATAAGAGCTTTATTGAGTAACCGGACCTCTTGCCTCATTAAGCATCGAATGTTCGCGTCAAAAGATGCAAGTAAATAAAAATAGTTAGTTTGACTTCGTACTTCTTTTTGACTTAAGTTATTAAGCCCTTGTGGATGTTCAATATCTAGTGCCCTAAAGCCATTTGGTTTGGGAGTCACTGGCCTAACACTTGGTACATAAGTCATTTAGAAGCTTAAAAGAGTTAAACATTGCACAACCATAATAAATAATATTAAAGTATGCCTATGCCTTAGTTATTTCATCTAGTGAGAGATATAAAGAATTTTGAGACATTGGAGCATGTATGTATGTTATATTCTTTGAAAGTTCCTTAACTGTATGTTAACATCAAACTACATCATTTCTAACATGTGAGATCTTAGCTGGCCATTTGTAAATGATTAGACTATGAATTTTCTTAAACTATGTGAAGATGGAGTTTATTAGTTTAAAGTTGTTCATGAAATAATAACCATTATTGTAATGATGCTTCATTCTTAGATATAACATGTATATTGCATTTTAAAAAAAAATGTTTGTAGGTAGCATTTCTGCTAAACCTTCACGAGACTTCACTCGTCCACAAGGGTAGCCTAGGGGTTTAAAAGGCTTATTGCATGTGCTAAATGCAATCGCGTTTCCCACGAAAGAGGATGTAGATTAGTTATTTATATTTTAATTTCTAGTTGTAATGCTAGGGACTAGCATTATGTAAGTTTGGGGGTGTGATAAGTCTTGAAATATTCTATTCAAGGCCCCTTAATTCACATATGTTATACCTAGTTTGTGTTGTAAATATAACGTTTTGTTGTAGTTTTGTGTTTTGTTTTATTTTGAGGTCCTAAATGAAATCTCGTTCAAAACACCCGAGTTAGACTTGAAAATACATCATGGGCGATTTGGTCATTTCCAGAGTTTAAAGTTGCTCCTGCCAAGTGAAGAATCTGCTAAGGCAAATAGATCGATCGACTTTATAATCGATCAATCGAATCATCAGTCGAAGAAAAATCGATCGTGCGAGATGTGATTGATCAATACAGGGCAACCGCGAATGCGATCGAGCGAAATACGATCGATCGACTTTATAATCGATTGATCGAATTTGGATATTTTCGAAACAATCTGGAACAATGTTGACAAAGCACTCTTCCTTGATATTTTAAATATCTTTTGATTTAGATATTTTTAAATATCTTAGATACTTTTAGATATTTTTAGATATTTTTAGATATTTTCAGATATTTTTGGATATTTTTAGACATTTCCAAAATATCTCTTATCTTATCTCTTCTTTAGATATTATTTTGTAAATCTTTTCCTTTATATATATGAGGCATGGGTGAGAGAGAGAGAGAGAGGTATGCATCTTTTTGGGGTTTCGATTTTCTCAGGTGTATCTTCATTAATTTTAGTGCTTTTCATTTCCTTTTGTAATCCAAATTTTCTTAGATTAATATAGTGTTCTTAGTTTATTTAAATCTTGTTTTCTTTACTGTTTCCCTTTGATTTCTTGCTTAGATTAGTTTACTTCATGTCTAGCTAAACCCTTTCTTAGGGTTTTGATCAAATCTTTTCCAAAAGTCATGGAGTGTTCTTGATGTTCTTGAGTTTTTCTTGATATGTTTGATGATTGTGTAAGGCTAGAGGATTTCAAAACTCATGCTAAAAAGTTTTGTCTTCAATATTCCAATTCATTTATTCATGAAAAAGAGTTATACTTGTCTATGAGTTTTCTTGATTTATTGAATAAAACCAACGTTCTTGAAAAAGAACGATGTCTTTTACAATGGTTCTATTTGACATGATATGTGTTTACTTATTAAAGTTACCTTATAGGGTATGCCAGGGAACACCGGTCATTTCATACATTTGGTAGTATAAAACAACTTTCCATTGTAGTTTAATCTTTACATGGAATAGATCGGTGTGAAACTAAAATACCTTATCATTATGGCCTAACTAGGGTGTTCATGTATCGTTTATGCTTATTAGGATGTTTTATAGAGTAGTAAGCTAAGGGGCATCAATCCCCCACACCTTTGGTAGTGTAATTGCTTTTTTATTGTAGTTTAAATCTTTATGTGGTAAGTGTTTGATGTGAAACTAGGTGCTTTATCATTATGTTTTAACTAAAGTATTTTCATGTCGAGGTTGTCGTAATGGTTGACGCCCATTACACACTCATATCATGCATGTTAGGAAGATCCATTTAGACTTTAAGCATTCCATTGGTTGATGATTTGATAAGATCATTACCCTAAGTTTTCTTTTAAGTTTGCTTTCATTTTCTTGTTTTTATCACTTAATTCGTTGTAGCTTTAATTCTCAACTTTACTTTTGTTTTTATTTTTAAGTTAAGTTAAATACGCTATTTGAATATCCCTTTTACGCAAAACAACCCCCTAATCTCTGTGGTTCGATAATCCTTACTATAGTACAATTGATTTGTACTATTGCGAGTGGTAAAACTTATAAATTTAAAATCCACATAGTCGAGTTGGCTACCACTTGCTAATGTGCTTTTATTTTTATTAGTTTTAATAATTAGAAGAGCAATAGCAACAACTTTGTAGTTGTTGTTGATAATCAATTATTAGCAACGACATTTATATCGTCGCTGGTGATTTACTTATCAGCGACGATATTTGTCGTTGCCAATGTTAATTTACTATTAGCAACAATTGTTGTCGTTGCAAATGGTATGTTATCGTCGTTGATACTTTCCCGCCACACAACGCGCGCGAGAAGAGAATTACCACGAAGGTATTTGTGACGACTTATTAGCGACGCCACGTTTATCGTCGCTAATATAAATTTTTTTTGACATTAGCAACAATTTTTAGCAACGACATATAAGTCGTTGCTACACATCGCTTATTAGCAACGGCATTGAAAAGTCACTGCTGTTAAGTGATCTTTAGCAACGACATAAATGTTGCTGCTACTGGCCAAATTTCTGGTAGATCTTCTTTGGTTCATTACCCATGCCAGGTCATTCTAGCTGATTGCTTAAGATTATGAAGAAAAATTAGCTGGGTTTTGCGCACCTCCTAGCCTCTTCACGTGATTTCAGACTTGCTGCCTTTTTTTCTATTAAATTCTTGTCTTTTGTGTGGTGCTAGGTGTTCATCTTCTCTTCAACATGCGTCCCCACCCTTTGTCTTCTCTATGAAATGTTGGTCCTCCAGGTCTAAAGAAGGATTCTCAACATGCATGGCGCCTCACACACGTAATATCAGGCTCTTCTTTTATGTTTCAGTGCTTGAACGCATGACATGTCTTCACGTAAAGAGCTGCTGGTCTTCTTTTGCTTGTTTTCCCATTTATTTGCAATTTCACCAAAAGATCATCATTTTTTACTTAATAAGCATTCTATACATATATGTATATGGAACGAATACACTTAGTTAGCTTAAGTGGATAAACAAACTATAAGCCCTAATAGCTAATATTGATAAAAATGTAACTTAGTAATTAATTCACTTATCCATGTACACAGTATTCTAGTGTATCATCGGATTAGGTTTAAGCGTTGTATGTGTATATGTACATAAGTATATATACATATACATGTTTATAAGTTAAATATACATTGTTAACTTAGTAAATAAACAACAAGCCATTATAGAATTAACAATGATAATGTGATGTAATAATAATAAGTGTTGTGCAAATATCTACCTAAATAAATAGGCAAATACTTGTACGTTTTACTCGCAAGTGCACAAGATCAAAACAATAGTATAGCAGACAAATACGAGATCATTCCCACAAGGATTGGTATAAATTGTATTTAAAGAGAAATTCCTAAAAGCGATATGTTGAATAAGACAGGATAAAAGATTGAATTAAAAATACTATGAAGAAAAGGTAGGGCTTCGATATCCACCGCTAATCATACTCAAATAAGATTCGCAATATGCACAATACTACAATCATAACATGATGCTTAATGCTTACCAGCCACAAGGGAATGGTATCTTCTCCTAAAGCTATTGATTTCCCTAAACAACGAGTTAGGCATGGTATCTACTCTAACTCTTTTCTTCCTTGAAGGATTTAGCATGGTATCTACTAAGTTGTTCTTCAAGAAAGCATAAATCTATGGAAATCGGTAAACACACTCAGATTGGAATATGGTATCTATTCCAGTTGTCTTTATGTTGATTAATCCAAGAACCTGTGTCGGGGTTCTTCCGTTACTCTATTATGCCCAAGACTCGGTCATCCAAATTGACATAATAACAAATCCATACCACAAGAATATGCTAGCTAAACATAAACATGCGAGGAATTCAAGAAACTAGAATTAATCAAGTTAAGCATCAATATATAAATTGTAGCAAGGCAAATTGAAAAACTTAAAAAGACATGATTAGGGCTTCAATCGAGCCCTAACTAAAGTATTAGTTACACATAATTTGGATGGAAATCATCCTCAGCAATTATCACACCCCCAAACTTACATATGTAAATTAAGGGGCTTGAATGTGTAACATTCAGCACTTATCACACCCCCAAACTTACATGTTGCTAGTCCCTTAGCAATGCAGAATTGAAAAAAAATGAAAATTAAAATAATAACTACTCTACCTCCTCTGTCGCGGAAAACACGATTGCATTTAGCGTATGAAATAAGCCTTTTAAACCCCTAGGACTCCCTAGTGGACGAGTGAAGTCTCGTGAGGGTTTGCCATGAATGATACCCACAAACATTATGCCAAAATTCATGTTTATTCCAAAGAGTTAAGTGTCACCAAAATTATGATTCTCATTCATTAGCAAGCTTAGAAAGATAAACTCCTTCTTCAATATAAAATAGAATTCCAAAGTCTAACCACTTACAAACGACAAGCTCAGGCATCATAAGTTCAATTCAGTGTAAGGTGAACTAACACATAATCATGAGGCTTCAAATTAATTCCAATGTGCAATGATTCAATATCTCAAAATTCACTGGGATCCCCATCAAATTGAATAACCAAGGCATAATAGCAAGAGCTTTATTTTTATTTTTATTTTTATTTATTTTTATTTTTTATTTTTATTTTTTCAGACTGTGCAACGCTTAGTTCTCTTAAGCTTTCTAATTGACCCATGTAACGAGTGTTAGGCTACTGCTCCCAAACCAGATGGTTTTAAGGCATTAAGTGTTGAAACACCCCTAAGAGCTTACTAACTCGAGTCAAAAAGGCTACAGAACTAAACTAGTCATGACTTTAACCAATCTGAATTTCTCACTTTTTGACGTGAACATTCACTGCTTAATGAGGCAAGAAGTCCAGTTACTCGGTGAAAGCTTCAAAAATGGTTTTTATTATTATTATTATTATAAATATGCCAAGGTATCCATTTAACAAGTCACCCAGCTTCACTTAAGACATTGAAAAATACACAATCAGGTTCATATATCATACCTCAAAAATTATATGCTAATGTGCTTGTGATAGTTTAGATTGAAACAAATGAATCCTTAGATGCCAAAAGTAAGTAGTAGGACTTTAGCATCAATTTCAAATGATCATGTGTTCAACATTCTAAGCTCACCAATGAAATTTAAATCACAATTTTTAGATCAACCAAAGTCTTAAAAATAACATGAACATGCAATTTCATTTTTATTTATTTATTTATTTTTTTTAAAATTAAAAGTGTGTGTGTGTCCCATACCCCCAAACTTAAATTACACATTGTCCTCAATGTGTAGATAGAATGGAAAGATCATACTCGGGAGATGAGAAAATTGGTTGGACTAGGTATGGCTCGTAGCACACCCCCAAACTTGAATGCAGAAACACTTTTCCTGAAAAACAAAACTAGGAAGGGAAAAAAAAAAAAAAAAAAAAAAAAAAAAAAAAAAAAAAATTATGACAAGATGGGTTGCCTCCCATGAGAGCTAAGTTTAACGTCTTCAGCCAGACAAAGGAAAACCAAAAAGAATAAACAAAATCAAAACAAACAAAAAGTTTAAAGGATATGGCAGTGTCAGTGCATGATGTGGCCTTAGTATCACTGATCGAGGTAGATGCGCTCGAGCCTAGTCTGAATTTCGCTCGAGAGCAGGATAGGCAGTGTTCAGAACTGGATGTAATTCCAGATCTTCTTCTTGAGGCTGAAAGTCGGTCTCAAAGTAAGGTTTCACTCTATGCCCATTCACCATGAAAGTGTGATTTTTTTCTTTGTTATGAACTTCTAGTGCTCCAGGAGAGAAAACCTTAGTAACAGTGTAAGGGCCATACCATCAAGATTTAAGCTTACCTGGAAAAAGTCGTAATCTAGAATTGTATAGCAATACCTTTTGGCCTACATGAAACTCTTTTCGAACAAGTTTCTTGTCATGATATGCCTTAGTTCGTTCCTTGTAGATCCTTGCATTTTCATAGGCATCATGTCTCAATTCTTCAAGCTCAACCAGTTGCAATTTTCTTTTTTCACCTGCTTGCTTCATATTGAAATTGAGTTGCTTTATGGCCTAGTATGCTCGATGCTCCAACTCCACAGGTAAATGGCAGGCCTTCCCAAAGACTAACCGATATGGTGACATACCAATTGGAGTCTTGTAAGCAGTTCGATAAGCCCATAGTGCATCATTTAAGCGCAAAGACCAATCCTTTCTGTTTGTGTTCACCGTCTTCTCTAGGATGCTCTTGATTTCTCTATTGCTAATCTCCACCTGTCCACTGGTCTGGGGATGATATGGAGTACCTACCTTATGTGTGATCCCGTACTTCTTTAGCAAAGAAGCAAAATGGTGATTGTTAAAATGGCTTCCTCCATCACTAATGATCGCTCTTGGGGTCCCAAATCGAGTGAAAATATAATCCTGCAAGAACTTCACAACAACTCGATGATCATTAGTTTTAGAGGGGACAGCCTCGACCCATTTAGACACATAATCAACCCCCATTAGAATATATAAAAATCCACAGGAGTTAGGGAAAGGGCCCATGAAATCAATACCCCATACGTCAAAGAGTTCGACCTCTTGAATATTCTGTAATGGCATTTGATTTCGGGAAGAGATGTTCCCTGTTCTTTGGCATCTATCACAAGCACTGCAAAACCCAAAAGCATCTTTAAATATAATAGGCCAAAAGAAACCTGCTTGTAATACCTTCAGTGCTGTCTTCTTTGCTCCGAAGTGTCCTCCACAAGCAAGCTGATGGCAATGCTGTAAAATGCTGGTATGCTCTTCCTCGGGTACACATCTCCGAATGATTTGATCAGGACAGAATTTGAATAGATAAGGTTCATCCCAATGGTATTGTCTAGATATAGATATTAATCTCTTCCTTGCTTGACTAGACATACTTGGGGGAAAAACCTTTGTAGTGATGTAGTTCACAATGTCTGCATACCAAGGAGGGTGGACATTGATGGTAAATAATTGCTCGTCCGGAAATTGTTCGCCTAAGGGGAGCTCACTCCCTTCTTCTTCATGAAGCAACCTGGACAAATGATCTGCAACCAAATTTTCACTTCCTTTTTTATCTCTTATTTCTAGATCAAATTCTTGCAGTAGTAAGACCCATCGAATCAATCTAGGTTTTGCATCCTTCTTTGCAAACAAGTATCTGAGAGCAGCATGATCAGTGAAGATGATGACTTTAGATCCAATCAGATATGATCTAAACTTTTCCAATGCAAAGATGACTGCTAACAGCTCTTTTTCAGTGGTGGAATAATTTAGCTGAGCATCATTTAAGGTTCTAGAAGCATAATAAATAGCATGAGGTACCTTATCAACTCGCTGGCCTAAAACAGCTCCCAAGGCAAAATCGCTGGCATCACACATAAGTTCGAACGGGAGGTTCCAATCTGGTGCCATCATGATTGGTGTAGATGTAAGTAGTTTTTTCAATAAATTGAAAGCATCCATGCACTCGTCAGTCCATACAAACTTTGCATCTTTGGCCAACAGTGCGCAGAGGGGTCTTGAAATCTTGGAGAAATCCTTGATGAATCTTCTATAAAATCCGGCATGCCCCAGAAAACTTCTTATACCCTTTACCGTCATAGGCGGAGGGAGTTTGGAGATGATGTCAATCTTTGCCTTATCAACCTCAATACCTTTGCTAGAAATACCATGACCCAGCACGATGCCTTTTTGTACCATGAAATGACACTTTTCCCAATTAAGCACTAGATTGCAGTCTTCACACCTTTTGAGAACAATCTGTAGATGATGGAGGCATTCATCAAAGTTAGAGCCAAAAACACTAAAATCATCCATAAATACCTCAATGAATTTTTCCACCATGTCTGAAAAAATGCTCATCATGCATCTTTGGAATGTAGCGGGTGCATTGCATAATCCAAATGGCATCCTCCGGTAGGCAAATGTGCCAAAAGGACATGTGAATGTGGTTTTTTCTTGATCCTCCGGGGCTATGGCAATCTGATTGTACCCACTGTACCCATCCAAGAAACAATAGTAGTTGTGACCAGCTAACCTTTCTAACATTTGATCAATGAAAGGTAGAGGAAAGTGATCTTTTCGGGTCTCCTTGTTTAGCCTTCGATAGTCAATACATACCCTCCATCCGGTGGTAATTCTTGTAGGTACCAGCTCATCTTCTTCATTCTTCACCACTGTAATTCCACTCTTTTTCGGCACTACTTGAACTGGACTTACCCATTTGCTATCTGAGATGGGATAGATAATGCCAACATCTAGCAATTTGAGAACTTCATCTCTAACCACCTGCTTCATGTATAGGTTAAGTCGTCTTTGTGCGTCCCTGGTTGGCCTTGCTTCATCCTCAAGGAGAATTTTGTGCATGCATTTGGAGGGGCTTATGCCTTTAATGTCGGCAATAGTCCATCCTATTGCAGTTTGATGATCTCTAAGAACCCTTAAAAGCTTCTCCTCTTCCCCGAAACTTAACTCTGCAGCAATTATTATTGGTAGTGTCTCATTGTCTCCCAGATAGGCATATTTCAAATGGGTCGGAAGCTGCTTCAACTCTAAAACTGGGGCCTGGACAATAGATGGAACAAGAGTAGTATTAGTTGGCTCAAGCATTTCAAAGGGAGGTGCATACTTACTTGAATATGGTGGAGATGCATCAAGGAATTGCACGGCTTCAATGATGTCATTAGAAAAATCCTCAGAATCGGGCTCAATGTCTTGTATCTTGAAACTGTGAGTGAGAATGGCCTCCAATGGATCAATATGATGGACCTGAAAAGCTTTCTCCACAACAATTTGAACTTCACAAACATTAAAACAATCAAGATGATCTTGGGGTAATTTTAATGCATCAAAAACTTTGAACTCTATTTTCACCCCATTTACTTTCATACTTACAATGCCCTTTTTCACACAAATTTTTGTATCTGCAGTTCTCATAAAGGGTCTTCCCAAAATAATAGGTAAAGGCAATGGCATAGGAGATTCTTCCATATCAAGCACAATAAAATCAGCAGGTAAAATAAATTGATCTACCTTTACGAGGACATCTTCCAAAATACCTCTCGGCCTTTTAATGCTTCTGTCTGCCAATTGTAAGGTAATTGAGGTTGGTTGGAGCTCCCCTAGACCCAATTTCTCATATATAGTGTATGGCAATAGATTGATACTTGCTCCCAAATCCAGTAATGCACGATCAAAAAGTTGGTCACCAATCCTGCAAGGAATAGTGAAACTACCTGGATCTTTCAATTTTGGTGGCAACTTTCTCAATAGCACTGCACTGACCTCTTCTGTTAAAGCAACTTTTTCATGAGCCTGAAACTTCCTTTTATTAGTGCAGCAATCCTTTAAAAATTTAGCATAAGAGGGAATTTGCTTAATTGCATCTAGTAAAGGAATATTGATTTCAACTTTTCTCAAAGTCTCAAAAATATCTAGGAGTTGCTTTTCTTTCTTTGGTTTTACTAACCTCTGAGGGAAGGGTGGTGCACTCACCTTCTCTTTTTCACTTACCTTGGAGGTTGTGGCTGCAGTTGGAGACGCTGGTATTGTCTCCTCAGTTCCCACCTTGTTATCAATGGTCTTCCCACTTCTGAGGGTTGATACAGCCTTGAGTTGCTCATGACCTCCTGGATTGGGTAGTGTTTGGGATGGAAATTCACCCCTCTTTCTCTCGCTCAGCTCTTTGGCCAATTGCCCCACTTGTGTTTCCAACCTTTGAATAGCTTGATTGGTCTGAGTATTGGTTTGCTGTTGTGAAGTTATAAATTGGCATAGAACACTGTCGAGGTCATTCTTCTTTGGTTCTGGATTCGGTTGGACTACTTGTGGTGGAGCTTGATAGTTATTTCCTTGCTGGAAATTTCTTTGCTGCCCTTGTGGATTCTGCACATTCTGATTGTAACTCCATGAAAAATTGGGGTGGTTTCGCCACCCTGCATTGTAAGTGTTGGAGTATGGATTGTTCTTTGGAGGATAGTTATTCTGTCCCACATAGTTTCCTTGCTCTTGATCTGTAAAAGAAGACATGGGGCAAGTCTCAGTGGTGTGGTCAGAGTGAGAACATATGGCACATACCTCAATTTGAGCAATCTGTTGAATGGGAGAGATGTGATGAGTAGTCATGGCTTTTACTAGCATGTCCAGTTTCCTCTCCA
The DNA here is from genome assembly GCF_958979055.1 of Alnus glutinosa. Classification (NCBI taxonomy): domain Eukaryota; kingdom Viridiplantae; phylum Streptophyta; class Magnoliopsida; order Fagales; family Betulaceae; genus Alnus; species Alnus glutinosa. Next base: position 25,010,850 of record NC_084889.1, on the reverse strand, counting down.
TGGTAGCCATCTGAGTTTGAACGCCATTATTGACATTTACTTCATAGACGCCCTTTCCTTTGAGTCCTTGTCTTTCTCGGGATGAAAACTGTTGAGAGTTTTCGCTTAGAGTCTCACAGAGTTCGATGGCCTCTTCGCTATTTTTCTCCATTAGCATGCCTCCACAAGCTGAATCTACAAGACTTTTGTTAGAATCATTTAAACCTTCATAAAAAGCTTGTACCTGATCGTCTTGAGATAGATTATGATGTGGGCATTTTAGAAGTAGCTCATTGAAGTGCTCCCACGCCTCAAAGAATAGGTCTCCATCTTTTTGTTGGAAGGTTTGGATCTCCCTCCTCAATTGCCTAGTCCTTTGGGCTGGAAAGAACTTTTTCAAGAACTTTGTGGCCAACTCCTCCCAATTATGAATAGACCCTGCAGCCAAAGAGTTTAACCATAACTTAGCATTATCTTTCAAGGAAAACGGAAAAAGAATTAACCTGATTCCTTCCGCGTTTAAGCCATGGATGTTTTGTGTCTTGCAAAGATCAAAGAAGTCTCGAATATGAAGATAAGGATCCTCTGTAGGTGTGCCTCTGTAATGTGGAACCATGCTGAGCAGGTGGGGGGATAAATTGAAATTGCTTTGGACATTCGGCTGGAAAGCAATGCAAGAGGGCTGATCTAGATTATGTGGTATGAAAGAACTCTTCATGGGCTTCCGCTCCGGTGGATTCTCTACAAGTTCTTCTGCCATCTCTTCCTCAACTTTGAATATATTTTCTGATTTTGAGGTGTCTCTTGGCTGTCGAATAGTGCGTTCGATCTCTGGATCGTATGGAATAACGTCTGAATTCTGAGATCGACGACCTTGCATAGACAGAAAATTCTGTAACCGTGGATAGCAGCTTCAGTACTGCTGTTTGGAAGAACTGTGCTCGAGTGTATATGGCTTGTGCGCTCGTCCACAATACCAAATTCGAAATTCTGCAGAAAAGAACTCAGAAACGGATGAGAATTTTTTTAATTTTTAATTTTAATTTTTTTTTAATTTTTTAATGAACAGAAACAAAAATACGAAAATAAAAGGAAAGACTTTTAAAACACAATTAACACAATCCCCGGCAACGGCGCCAAAAACTTGTTGTGCAAATATCTACCTAAATAAATAGGCAAATACTTGTACGTTTTACTCGCAAGTGCACAAGATCAAAATAATAGTATAGCAGGCAAATACGAGATCATTCCCACGAGGATTGGTATAAATTGTATTTAAAGAGAAATTCCTAAAAGCGATATGTTGAATATGACAGGATAAAAGATTGAATTAAAAATACTATGAAGAAAAGGTAGGGCTTCGATATCCACCGCTAATCATACTCAAATAAGATTCGCAATATGCACAATACTACAATCATAACATGATGCTTAATGCTTACCAGCCACAAGGGAATGGTATCTTTTCCTAAAGCTATTGATTTCCCTAAACAACGAGTTAGGCATGGTATCTACTCTAACTCTTTTCTTCCTTGAAAGATTTAGCATGGTATTTACTAAGTTGTTCTTCAAGAAAGCATAAATTTATGGAAATCGGTAAACACACTCAGATTGGAATATGGTATCTATTCCAGTTGTCTTTATGTTGATTAATCCAAGAACCTATGTCGGGGTTCTTCCGTTACTCTATTATGCCCAGGACTCGGTCATCCAAATTGACATAAATAACAAATCCATACTACAAGAATATGCTAGCTAAACATAAACATGCGAGGAATTCAAGAAACTAGAATTAATCAAGTTAAGCATCAATATATAAATTGTAGCAAGGCAAATTGAAAAACTTAAAAAGACATGATTAGGGCTTCAATCGAGCCCTAACTAAAGTATTAGTTACACATAATTTGGATGGAAATCATCCTCATAAGAAATTAATAAAGGAAAAGAAAGAAAATAAAAACTATAAAAAAACCTCCTTCTTGATGTAGCCTTTGATTCTTCCTCCAAGTTTGTGTGTCTTTCTTCAAAGGCTAGAGGCCTATTTATAGGGATTAGAGAAGCTTTAGAAGCTCTAGAATTCCTATTACAATTCTAAGTAGGTTTTCTAGTCCAAAAAGAATAATTACAAGTCTTCTCATTTTTCTGAAATTTCTATCCAAGTAGGAAAAGGATTCCAAAATTCGTACAGATTTGCGGTCTTTTATTACGGGGCGATTTTGGCATGGAAAACGTCCGAATTAGGAAAAACCTATTTCTGACATATTTGTTGCATTTATTATTAGATTTCCAACGCCATCAATTTTGTTGCAATATGATACTTGAGCCGAAAGTTATGATTAAATTACTGAGACATGCTCATTCTGGATTCTTTCCGAAGATAACGAATTTTTGCCAACTTCTCTTTCCTTAAATTCAAAATTGATTTGGAGTTTGAATCTATCCAAAAGAGAGTTTGCTGACTTCATTATAATCTTGGAATTTGATCGGTTTTTCTTCTAAAACCTGTAAAATATAAGAAAACACAAAAACAACACAAAACATCAAATTATAACAAAACTAAGAGCATAACATATGTAAATTAAGGGGCTTGAATGTATAACATTCAGCACTTATCAATAAGTAGGCAAATAAAATAGTAAACGTGTCTTAGTAGTAATAAGCGATATAAAATACAAACCTAAAATCAAGGTTTAACCAAATAGTAGTTAAAGGTACCTAGCTAGCTTTAGAAGCGGGTAATGCGACGTTTGAGCACGTGGGTAGTTTATGTGTCATAGAGTGTGGGGTTCAATAGCATAGTCTGACACCACTAATGTTTGCAGGCATGTAGTGTGAGATTTGAGTATTCAACTTTTTCTATGATGAGTGCAAAATATTGAATATTTAAACCCCTTAATTTACATTAATTAATTCTTTAGCTGTGTTTTAATCTAATGTTTTATGTTAGATTTGTGTTTTTAGTGTTTTGTAGGTTGCTAATAGAAAACGTTAGCTTTAAGGTGAAAAATGCAAAGTTTGGATGATTTGGTTATGTTTAACCAAATCAATGAAAGGATTAAATCGAAATTTCTCTAATTGGAGTCAAAATCGGATTGGATTAAATTTCATATTCTGCACATGTCATAGTATATTAGTCATAACTTTCCACTCAAGTATCGGATTAAGATGAAACTAGCATTGTTAGAAAGCTAACTCAAAATAATACAAATCATTGTGGAATAGGATTTTCTTAATTCGGATGTCTGCTATGCCAAAAGTGTCACTCAATATAAGAACGCAAATTTGGACGAATCCTATTTCGATTTGTACTAGGATTGCTTCCTAATTTGACTAGGAGATTGATGTACGTTTTTTCTGGGATCTATAGGGCTTCTAGGGTTTGTTTTCTTCCTATAAATAGACTGGTAAACCTCAAAAAAAGGAGGGGGGAGACCAGAAACCAAATTCCATATATTTTCTCCCTTTTTAGTTTAGTTTCTCTTTAGGTTTAGGTTTTATTTTCCATAACTATGTTTAACTAAATTCTCAACTAAGGTTGAGGATGAAGCCTCACCATTGAAGAGAAACAATACTTCCATGTAAGTCTTTATTATCCGATTTTATTTGGTTTAATTTTTTCAATGTTTTACTTATTTTCAATGTGTGGAATGATTATTGGATATCTTTTGTGATTCAAGGATACATTTAATGATTTAAGATAATCCCACATTATTGATTGGTTGGTTTTTATTTATAAAATAATTGGATATCCCTTGTGATTTATTTTACGGATACAATTGATGTTTTGATTTAAATCAGATATCTTGCTGTGATTTACGGATACACTTGATGATTTGATTTAAATTAGATTTCTTTTGTGATTTGTGTAAAGAATGGATACATAGGATGGTTTTGATTAACTGCTTGAAGCATAGTAAAACATACCTAAGATTTTAATTGTGAGAACTTAGGATTAATATTAATGAACATGGAGTACGTTGTTATGATTCAGTGAGTGTGGATTGCTAAACCTTAGTGTTTTTCTTTTGTTTTATTTTATTTTATTTATGTTTTATTTTATTTGCAATAAATTAAAAACCAAAATTTAAGCCTTTTTCGGAACTAGGTTAGGATTTAATTGATTTAGATATAAAATTGTTTTCAAGAATGCAATTCTTTGTAGTATCGACCTCACCCTTGCAAAACCCTATATTGAGAACAATTCGTGCACTTACGAGTACAATTAAAATTCACATCATTCCCCAATGTAGGGTCCAAAGTAACTAGAACATGGGGGAAGTATTCGAGTCATGGTTCCTATGTAGCCAAAGTGAGTATTCTACTCACTGAGAAAACTATTACTTTTACGTATTTTATAGAATTGCAAACTTATTGATTTTATTATTGAACCGACAATATGTTGACAATATGTTTTGAATGTGTTGAGTAATTTCAATTATGTTGAAATATGTCAATGATGTATGAATGAAAAGTGTGATTTGAATTGTGAATTTGAAAGGTAATTTCCATGAGGTTCCCTGCCTGGGGTAATTCCCACGAGGTTCTCTGCCTGGGGTAATTCCCACAGGGTTCTCTGCCTGGGGTAATTCCCATGAGGTTATCTACTTGGGGTAATTCCCATGAGGAAAAACAATGAGCATGTGCATTGCATGAGCATGTATAGCATTGTTTTCATGAGTGTGATGTTTTTATGCTATGAGTAGTTTTGCTAGACGTATTAGTATGCATATGAGTCTTAATAAGGAGTATATGTAAAATTTCTATCGCCTGGTTGCATGTGTTTAAAAAGCATTGAACTTGAATGTACAAGGATGTTCATGTTACCTAGATATGAGTAATGGTATGTCTATGAGTAAGTAAGTTGACTGTCATTGTTCTTCAGTAAAGACGTGCTTGCATATTAGAGTTCCACTCTAGTGCTCGCATGATTAACTGACGTTCAAGGCACGAAGTTGTAATGCGATTAGATATGGTGTTGCTTGTATTTTGGAGAATGATGATATCTTAGTATTGAAGAGTAAGATCCCATTGTTTTCTTGCTTAAGACTTATGTGTAGGCATGAATTCTGTAGTGGAGTGATCGCGTGCACATATGTCTGAGCTACTGATCAAAAGTAATATATTGTAGATGGGTCTATATGTAAAAGCTTTCAAGGTGGGATGACTAGAACTTCTATATATGTTTACAGCTACATAATATGCTTTAAATGTTTTCATAATAGTCGGTGTTTACGCTACCAACTACATGTGTTTTCAAAGAAAGAAGTTTATAAAAATGAGCAACTGTTATTGTAAATGTAAGACAAAAGAAAAGTCAGTTCCTTGCGAAAACTCAGTGATTAGTATACAACTGAGGTCTCTGTATGTTTTATATTGAGATGGTGAACTCATAATTTCACCTGTGCCGATGTGGTTAACCCTACAACTGTTCATACATTGATGCTTTGGCTGCAGGTACTCCAGTTGTAATCAATGATCCCATAACAGTGTACTCAGGATATTACGACTGAAGCTCCCCGCGACGGTCGTAATTGTTGGACCACAAGTTGTCCATTATTTTGTAGGCTTATATATGGCTTGTGATACTTGTATCACTTATTCTTTGTAAAGACATTCATGCTATGTAATTATATGTTGATAAGCCTTAAACAGATAGATGTTATGTGGCTCTTTGTTGTAATTAATTTGTAATAGAGGTTTATGATGTGATTTCTGCTATTCAGGTTTATGTTTCCGCACCATAGTTAGATAGACGTTACTCTAATTTATCAGGTATATATTATGGGGTATGTACCATATGTTGGCTTTACGACATATCGTCGTGCCACTATGAGGATTCATTTGTATTTTTAAGAGATTAATGTTTATGCAAATGAATTGTATAAAAAAAAATAAATAAATAAAATAAAATTGGGTGGTCACAAGCCGACTAAAATCCTAAGGTCACAGTCTTGTTAATATTAAAACTTTCACGGAAGCCTAAGGTTCCACTGGTGGCCTAAGGCACCAGCTTTGTTATTAATCAATTTAGCCTTAACAATAAAATATGCAAAGTTCCATTCATACGCATATAATTAAATAAACCTATAAACATGATATTATAGAAATTAACATCACTCTCAGTAAGTAATTTATACTTATAGTCCTTTCTTACTTCAGAAAATATTCACACAAGTGTTCAGCGCAATACAGTTTTGTACATGTTATAGTGAATTAGTACAATTTGCTAAAATGCTATTTTAATACTTTTGTCACATCTGACTTCTAAACAACCTAACACAGTTTCTTAATGTTGTTTGAACATTATAATGGTATATAAAATCAGGTCGGTTGTATGATCACATATTTTCATGTGGGCATTATTACTGCATTTATTAATTAATACCTTAAATATCTATAAAGTAAAACAAACATTATAATAGCATTAGTATCCTAAAAATGTAATATTTTTTTTTTTGTATAAAAATAGTAATAACAATCTCATTAGTATAAATAATGGGTATAATATTTTAACAACATATGAGTGGCATAACGGCATAAATATAGATAATTTCTATTTTATTCTTTTATAAAATTTGACAAAACAATGGCATTAGTGTAACTAATGCTTAAAAACATTTTTAGAATTTTGAGCAGCGTAACGGTGCATTTATAAAATATCATATTTTATTTGGGCATTTTAACGACGTATTTTGTAAATAAATACTTTACTTTGAAAATATATTTTAAAGCATATATTAAATATTTAAATAATTAAATAACTTTAAAATCACAATACCTAAAACTAAGGTTTAGAAACTTACCCAAGATATCTCCAAATTACATTGGGATATTTTTAAGAAGACTCCAAGCACTGAAGCAAGGTTGGCCAAGAGAGTTAGAGTGTGAGAGTTTACTTTTCTTTTTGTTTTGCTGCTGTAGGTCGAGTGGGAGAAAAACAGAGTGGATTTTCTTTCCTGTTTTCTCACGCTGAACCGAGAGACTGAGCAGGAGAGAGTGCTTGAGAGATTTCTCTTGTTTTGAATTTGGTTTAAGAGGAAGATGAGTTGCTACTACTTTGCTTCCAAAGGAAAGATGAAATAGAGAAGGAGATGGGCTGCTGTTTTAAGGAGAACCCACAGCTGCCAGCTGAGAGAAGAAAAACAAAGAAAGGGAGAGAGCTTTTGCAGTTTCTTACTGAAATTGATGCTGTAACTAAAAGAGAGAAGGAGAGAGGAAGAGAGTTTCTTCCTTGTTGCTGAAAATGAACGTAGAAGAGGGTTCCTTTTATACACGCACAGAGGGCCAGGATCCATTTGGATCAAAACTTATCCACAGCTGGGGATGTTGCAGATGGGTGTTAAGCTGTGCAGCAATCATTAAGCTTGACAATATCTCTTATCTTTAAGCAACCGGAAGTTTGTTTCTAACTTAGGAAATTAGTCTTCTAACTAATGACATATAAGATTCTTGTTTAGTTTAGTTTGTTTTATTTTCATAATAGTTAGGAGTTGGAAGCTAACGAACTAGGTTCATGCATGGGGAAGAAATATTAAACGGGTAATGATTACATGTGAAAAATATCAGAAAACTATGAGTTTTAACGGCTGTTATGTTCTTTGCAATTCTATGGCGCTTGAGCGCCAAATTCTGTGGATCGAAAGCAACATTCTTGGGGATCGAGTGCAACTACGATCGAGCACTAGATTTTTGGGGATTGATCGCCACTGAGATCGAGCGCAAGGTACTGGGAATTGAGCGCACTCTCACCAGTCTAGAGTTCATGTAGTATGTGAATGTTTCGCTTGATTCTATTTTTATTATTCTAAAGTTTAAGGTTCGTTAAACTTTTTAAATCAATTTTTAATCATAAACGAGCCTCAAATAATTCTAAGTTTTAACAACGTGTTTTTCACGCATAAAATATATCTCTAAACATATCGTAAACGAAGTTTATAACTTCAAATATTAGTGAATATTTAATCTTATAAATATTCATATCAATTACCAATGAATATTTATTCCTATAAATATTCACTTAATCCTTATATTATTTTATTAGGTCTTAAATTCTAATTTAAGGCGTTATATTTTATGTCTTAAAATATGGGGCACTACATACAGGGTTTTGTAACACCATCATTCCTTCTATTGCGGCACTATTTGGCAGTTTTGATGATGCTCAAAGTGCTTAGGAAATGCTTACTTCTCGCAGCTCTTCCGTTGATGGTTCTCGAGAGTACCAGCTTATTCTTGATCTCTATCGTCTGAAGCAAGAAACAGACCAGACTATCGATGATTTTTTTGCTCACAAACAATCCTTATGGGGAATAGTTGGCTCTTTCTGATCCTGCTTGGAAGGATCCTATTGATGCTTAGTTGTATGTTGAATGCAGGGATCAACATCGTCTTTATCAGTTTCTGATGGCTTCGTGTGATGATTTTGAGCCTATTCATGGACAACTTTTGCATCGCACTCATCTTCCCACTTTGGACACGGCTGTATGGGATCTTGTCCGAGAGGAGACAAGATTTCATACTTTGCACTCTCAGGACACTCAACCTACTCATCCAGTATTAGCTGCTCACTTCTTTGGTTCTTCATCTTCTCCGCCTGAGCGCTCTGACAAGTTAGGTCGTGGACCTCCTTCCAGGAATCGTGACAACAATTATTGTCGCTATTGTCGACGTCGTGGACATACTATTGACAAATGTTTGTAGAAGGCCAAATTTAATCCATCTGCTGCAGTTGTTACCACTACTGCAGGTCCTCTCTCGTTCTGGTAATGCATCTTCCTCTGTCCTCTCCGTTTAGCCAAGTAAATCTTCCTCTTGGCTTTTTGATTCTGCCTGCTGCAATCACATGACGCCCTATGCCTCCTCGTTTACCACCTCTGCCCCTCCACTACATATCTCCTTAATTCACACAGCTGATGTATCTACTATGACTGTTCAAATAATAGGCACTGTCCATACCCCTTCCCTTTCTGTTTCTGATGTTTTTCATGTGCCTAAATCGCCGTTTAACCTTCAATTTGTTAGGCAACTGTGTGAATTGGGTTATAGACTTGTTTTTGACTCTTTTTGTGTGTATGCGTAGGATCCTCGGACGGGCCAGACACTTGGGACAAGGCATAGAGTTGGGAAACTATTTAAGTTTTCATCCTTATACCATTCCATCTCTGGGGTCTCTGCCTCTGCCTCTTCGTCACCACCATCTCTTGCTCTTTGGCATTCACATCTTGGTCATGCATTTGTGTCTCGGGTACAAGTTTTAGCGTCTAAGGGTTTATTAGGTTTAGTGTCCAATGATTCTTTTGATTGTATTTCTTGTCAACTTGGGAAACAACCAGCTTTGCCTTTTAATAATAGTGGGTCTGTTGCATCTGCTTATTTTGATTTGATTTATTCTGATGTTTGGAGGCCTTCCCCTGTTCCTAGTATGAGTGGCTCACATTATTTTGTGATTTTTGTTGATGATTATTCATGTTACACATGGAATGAAATCACGTTTTGAATTATTAGATATTTATCGTAATTTTGCTAAAATGGTTGAGTCCGAGTTTTCAAAACACATTAAAGCATTTTGTTCTGATAATGCCTTAGAATATACTTGACATGTTTTTCAAAACATCTTAAAACACTATAGCACTGCTCCTCACTTGTCTTGTCCGGGCACCTCTCAGCAAAACGGGAGAGCTGAATGTAAACTTAGGCACATTATAGACACTAGTCGTGCTCTTCTACTTCCCTCTTTGGTTCCTACTCTTTTTTGGGGCGTGAAGCCACTCTCACAACTATCTACATTATCAAAAGGTTGCCTACACCTATTCTTGCCAGTTGCAACCCCCACGAGTGATTGTTTGGCACTTCTCCCATTTACCATCAACTTCGTGTCTTTGATTTTGCCTATTTTGTTTTATTTCAACCATATGAACGCACCAAACTCGAGCCTCGTTCTTAGTTGTGTTGCTTTCTTGGGTATGAGGTGGAACAAAAAGGTTATTGGTGTTATGATCCTGTGTCACACCGTCTTCGCATCTCTTGTCATATAGTCTTCTCGGAGCATAAGTTATTTCACGAAGTAGAAAAATTTTGTATGCCATCTTTCCCACTCTTTACCAAACTTCTAGAGACGCCTCTCTCTCCTCCTAACACTAGTGATATTTTTCCAGTCTTTCTCGCTTAAGCCGCATCATCTAATGCTCACGAAGTCGCTTTGCTCGAGTCCCCAGATTCTGTTCAATCCAAGGCTCCCGTTCATACTTTCCCACTTGAACTTCGCCAATCCACTCGGGTAAAATCTCTTACATCCCATCTCCTAGACTTTCATTGCTTTCATGCCTTAGCCGCTTTACATGAACCTCACTCTTATCGTGAGGCTTCCACTAACCCTCTTTGACAGAACGTGATGAAAGAGGAACTTGATGCTTTACACAAGAATCATACATGGGATCTAGTTGACTTACCTGCAGGAAAGTCTGTTGTTAGGTGTAAATGGATCTACAAAATTAAGACTTGTTCTAATGATACTGTTGATAGATACAAGACTCAACTTGTGGCCGGAGGTTTTACTCAAGAGTATGGTAAGGATTATGAGGAGACCTTTGCTCTTATTGCTCCTATATTGGCATTTGGTTGGCAGCCTTGTCTATCTTATTGTTAGTAGGCCTAATATCTCATATGTTGTCCATCAGTTAAGTCAAATCATGGCTAGTCCCCACTCCACTCACTTTTTTGCCATCCTTTGCATCCTTCACTACTTCAAGGGGAAATTATTTCATGGGCTCCACTTCTCATTTCAGTCCCCTATTCAGTTACATGCTTATACTAATGCGGATTGGGCTAGTGATTCTACAGATCGTCGCTCCACCACAGGTTCTTCTTTCCTACTTGGATATTTCTTGGCGAAGTAAGAAACAGTATGTTGTTGCTTAATCTAGTACCGTGGTAAAATATAGTGCTTTAGCAAACACCAGCTCGGGGCTCCTTTGGTTGCGATGGCTTCTACAAGATATGAGTGTCTTTCTCTCCTCAGCTACTCATGTCTACTATGACAACATAAGTGTTACTCAGATTGCCCATAATGATGTTTTTCATGAACGAACCAAACATATTGAGATTGATTGTCACTTTGTCCGTCATCATTTCTTTCAGGGCTCTCTACAAGTTCATTTTGTTACGTATCATGATCAACTTGCGGACCTCTTCATAAAGTCTCATCCTCCATGGCGGTTTTGCGATCTTGTGTCCAACCTGAAGATGCTCTCTCGCACTCCACCTTGAGTTTTTTTTTTTTTGGGGGGGGGAGGGTGCTGTTAGATTATATTTATGTGTATGTATGTACCTTGTCCCACATGGGTTATTGGTGTGTATATTTGTGTTACTAGTCTATATATATAGGCCCCTCATGCACAATATTATGTGTAATTCAATATACAACTTTATTCTCAACATTAACAATAATTAGTTAGCTAACAATTAGTATGGATTTCTAGGAAAAAACAATTCATGATATTTATTTTATATAAGGAATGAAAAAAAAAACTCGAATTTGTTGTGAATAAACTCAAATTTGTTGAAAAAAAAAAAGAGTCAAACTTTAACAAATTCTTTAGTTCGATAATAAGTTCGAACTTACCTTGTATTTAAAATAAAATTAAACAAGTAGAGCTCAAGTCAGCTTCGCTCGATTAAAGGCATAAGGTCCTTTGGCCATTTTATTGCGTCTATTACCAGCCCCAAATTTCCATCAAACTTATGGTCAAATTCACCTTTCTTTGTCAAAGTTTGATAATAACTTAAATGTGCTTATTTTATCTATTAAAGTAAACATTATTATACTTTATTATGATTTAATTCTTGTATTTCATATTTAATTGTAAAATATTATTTAATTATTAAATTGGAGCTTAAATGGATATTAATACAAAAAATTGTGTTTTAGTAAGAATTGAAAGAAAAAAAAAATGAAAAGACAAAGCTGGACAAAAGGAGAGATGTGTCATCCAACTTTTCAAGCCCTTTTTGACTATGTCAACTTTTGAGAAACGAAATAAAAGATGTTGCAAGCCTTTTGTTAAAGCCGAAGTGATTGAAAGAAGTAAAAATGTGAAACCAAACCGTGGGACCAATAATGTCTAATAATTCTACTAGGCTGCTGGCAAGAAACAAAAATGTGAAACCAAACCGTGGGACCCATAATGTCTCATAATTCTTCTAGGCTGCTGGCTAGTGGCTACAGTCCCAAAGAAAAGGGATTGATTATAGAAGGAAGCAACACGGCAACAGAGAGGGAGAACTTCTGATTATTTTTGAAGACGCTTTCTCACAAGTAGCATTGCACGACTATTCTATGGATTGGAGGCTGCGACAAAGATTAATTTTTCTTCTGCTTTAATTTATAGGCATAAATTTTTTACAAATTAATTTGTAGGAAATTTTATACAACCCATATAAAAAATTGATATATATCTATTAAACATGTGAGAAACACATATTTTTTTTAAATTATGAGAAATTATGGATCCCACGGTTTGGTTTCACATTTTTGTTTCTTGCCAGCAGCCTAGCTAGTAGAATTATGAGACATTATGAGTCCCACGGTTTGGTTTCACATTTTTGCTTCTTTCAATCTCTTCGGCTTTAATAAAAGGCTTGCACCATTATTTATTTAGGGTACATTTAGAATTGCGATTTCGTAGACAATAAGTACTATTTTAAACTAAATCGTAGAATATAAATCGTTTAGAAATTGCATTTTTAAAAATGCGATTTAAAAACGTATAAAATCTGCCTTTTGAAAACGTAGAATTTTAAAGTCTAATTTGCGATTTTAGAGATTAAACTGTGATTTTACCAAATATTTAACTATATTTTTAAAAATTAATTTTTTTAAATTGTACATTTTAAAATCGTTATTTTAAATCAAATTTTTTAAAACCACAAAACCAATCAGAGAATAATCTTTTATTTAGTTTCACAAAAGTTGACGTAGTCAAAGAATCCAAGAGGCTTGAAAAGTTGGATGACATTTGATCCGACGTATTGGTTCCCTCCTTTTGCCGAGCTTTGTCTTTTCATTTTCTTTTATATTTCTCTCCCTTTTTTTTTTTTTTTTTTTTTTTTAAATTCTTTTAATTCCTACTAAAGCACAATTCATTGTATTAATATCTATTTAAGCTCAAATTTAATAAGGACCCATTAACTGTGTGAGAGCGTTTTTGAGGAGGTTTTTTTTTTTTTTTGGGGGGGTGGGGGGGGCTTCCACGCCTTCCCCCTTCTAGTGGTGGTTCTCTCTTAGCTTTTCTTGGGCTAGGGAGTTTTTTTGTTTTGTTATTGTGAATGTGAGGTGTTTCCCAGCCATTAGGGCTGTGGGGTTTTTGTCCCCCCGGTTTTCCGGTGGTCGTTGTAGTCCCTTGACAGAAGATTTCACAGGAGTTTGGGTGTTGGGGAGCGGCTTCTTGGTGTGTCTCCGGCGATGCATCTGACAGTGCTACCTTGGTGTTTTCTTTGGAGTCAGATCTACTCACTTTGGCCGGGTTTCTCAAGACACGCACCTCTCCACGGTAGTCGCCGGCCTCTTCTGGTTCAGCAGCCTCCAGCCTCGGCCGTGACGTGCATTCCTGCTCAGCGTGTGGCCAGCAAGTGCCAGTGAGGTCACTCCCTGTTCCGGCGCGTGAGGGCTACAACATGACTTAGAGGGTGCGGTTGGTGGTGTTCGGTGGTTCGGGTGTCTCCGGCGGTCATCAGTCGAAGAGGGAGGTCCCTGGTGGGGCGCGTGTGTTCCACGCGCCGCCACCGGTGACGGCGTTTTTCGACGCCGGTTTTCCGTGTTGATCTTTTGTTGTTGGGTTGTTGTGTGTTTCTTGTGACAGGTTGCTCTATGCTTGTATTAATCTAGTCATTGGTTGTAGCTCAGAATGTGTGACCGATTCCTTGTTCAAGTAAAGGTTTATGTCAACATATAGGCACCATTCTGTTGGCTAGATTTGTTTAGTAGCAACTATCTATAGTTACATGAGTTTTGGCTCATGTTGGTTGTACACCCTTGGGGTGGTTGATTATGTTTGCCTTTATGGTGTGTTCTGTTGTAATGTTATTCCCAGTAATGAAAGTTCTAACTTTCCCTAAAAAAAAAAAAAAAAAAAAAAAAAAACTGTGTGAATTAAGGAGGCATGTAGTGGAGGGGCAGATGTGGTAAACGAGGAGGCATAAGACGTCATGTGATTCTAGCAGACAGAATCAAAAAGTCAAGAGAAATATTTACTTGGCAAAACTGAGGGAACAGAAAAAGATGCATTACCAGAACGAGAGAGAACTTGGTTAACAATTGCCTCAAAGTTAGTTAGAGATAAAATGAAAGTATATCCTAAAAATTCGGCAGAGGTAGCAGCCGGAGAAGGAGTACTCGCAATAGTGCTAACAGTTGCAGCACATGTATTAGATTTGGCCTTGCTCCAACATTTGTCAATAGTATGCCCACGGTGTCAACAGTAGCGACAATAATTGTTGTCACGATTCTTGAAAGGAGGTCCACGACCTGACTTGGTAGAGCACTCAAGTGGAGAAGATGAAGCACCAAAGAAGTGAGTAGCTAATACTAGATGAGTAGGTTGAGTGTGCTGAGAGCGCAAAGTATGCAATCTAGTCTCCTCTCGGACAAGATCATAGACAACCTTGTCCAAAGTAAGAAGATGAGTGCGATGTAAAAGTTGCCCACGAACAGGCTAAAAATCATCATGTACATAGAGTCATCAGAAATTGATAATTAAAGACAATGTTGATAGCTGCGTTCAGCATAAATCTGAGCATCGATAGGATCCTTCCAAGCAGGATAAAAAAGAGTCAGTTGATCCTATAAGAATTGCATGTGAGCAAAAAAATCATTGAAAGTCCGGTCTGGTTCTTGCTTCAGACGATAAAAATCAAGAGTAACCTAATACTCTTGAGAACCATAAAAAGAAGAGTAACGAAAAGTAAGCATATCCCAAGCATTATGTATCACTATTACATATAGCCCCCACACGAAAACACTATTATTGTTAAGAAGAAAGAGATCGAGGATGATGATGGAAGAACATTCAATAATTTCATGAAGACTTGGGCTTCGTTTTGTAGCTTTGGAGACTCCTTCTCCATCAAATCTTTACCTTGTTTCGACAGGAGGGTGATTCTGGACTCACATGACACACAATTTACATTATGTTTTAAGGTAAAGTTATAGGATTTATAACACATTCAATGTTTTATGTCCCCCCTCCATTAATTGAATACCTGAGATACAGTTAAGCAAGACGATGATGAGCTGTATGATATGAAGGCTCGATTTGAATAGCTTCTCTGCATTCAAAGATGGCCTCCACAAGCCGGCCTAGAATACCTGCACTTGCGTTTGCACTTTTTTTGACGCAGCAAAGTTCAAACAAGCTAATTGTTAGTGTAACAAAACAAGCTCATCTATAATAAGGGTGTACATGCAGGCGGATATTAACTGCTCGCATTTGCTATCCGCATAAGTGGGTGTGGATAACGGTTTTAGGGTATATGGATGCGGTTATTAACCACATCCGCATATCTTTTATATATAATATATATTTTTTATATTTTTTATATGTTATATTTAATAAATTCATCAAAACGATGTTGTTTTGGTGTTTAATACCAAAATGTCATCGTTTTGGATTAAGTATATGTTATGTTTACATTTGTTTGGTTGGCTGTCTTACTTTCTTGTATAACACTTGGGCAAAAAGGTGAAATAATATGAAATTAACATATTTTCAAAAGATTAGGGCTTAAAAAATTAAACAAGTACAAAACACTAAAAATCGGCTTAAATTATTTTTAAAATCATTTAAAATAGGCCCAAGTAGAGATCCAAAAGGTTAAAATAGGCTCAAAAGTCTAATTACTTAATATGTGGATAGCAGATAATAATCACATTTAATAACTGCAGTAAACACGCGAATGTGATTAACAAAAACATAACATAAATGCAGATACGAATATCTAAAGGTGATATCCGCAATTTTATGGATGCAACTACAAATATTACAAATATTGGCATCTCATCGGCTTTCGCATGTAAACACCTAATCTATATCACATTCGAGTCTCCACTCAACAGTCAACGTAATATATGCTGCGTCCTCTACAATGAATATCATCCCCAAACCCATCTCTTACCTCATTCTTTTCTCCAAGTTATTTTAAACAATGGATCATGTCCATCTCTCTCTTTCTTCCATGATCATCCTCTCCTTCTTCTTAACAATACTACCACAATCTTACTGCGTCAGAGATGAACAACCTTTTGTGGTGTGCAATAGTCCCTATAACTGTGGAAGCCTTAACATTCTGTACCCCTTTCTGGGGAGACAGTCGACCTCAATGTTGCGGTCAGCATGTGTACAATCTCAGCTGCCACAACAATTTATACCCAGTTCTCAGATTTGAAGAACTAGAATTAATGAGTACAAAAATGAAAAGCCAAAGCCCATACATGCTAAGAAGTAATGGAAGTCCCTGTATGCTTCAATACCAACGCCCATAAGAATTAATTGAAGTGGTTGGAAGTACAGTTTCCAATGTTTGTTCACATGGAAATCCAACGCCCATCTTGCTTATTTATAGTGTGCAACCTTTTGTTCACTAACATACTCATAAATTATATATTTTTCTCTTTCAATCTTTGTTTTCTCTCTATGGATCGCTCTCTTTTTCAAAAAATGCTTCTTATTGAATCTGACTCTGATGAAGAGCTAGAGATAATTGCAAAACTTGCTA
Source organism: Alnus glutinosa (assembly GCF_958979055.1). Lineage (NCBI taxonomy): Eukaryota > Viridiplantae > Streptophyta > Magnoliopsida > Fagales > Betulaceae > Alnus > Alnus glutinosa. Next base: position 24,994,104 of record NC_084889.1, on the reverse strand, counting down.
TGGAAGAAAAAAGATCAACATTACTTAGTCCTTCTAAACAACGTCGCACATTCATCGTGCGTGATCGCTTGCAAGCCGAAAAATATCTTTTTCGCAACTATTTTGCTGAACGGCCATTATATCCTCACAAATATTTTTCGAATGAAGTTCACGATCTTTATTTTGTCCAACGAAGAGATGGTTCCAAAAGACTCGTTTTTTTTTTTTTTTTTTTTTTTTTTTTTTTTTTTTCCATTCAAAAGATTACTGCGGCACTTAGGATGCTTGCATATGGTGTTACTGCTGACTTTATGGACGAATACTTGAAGATTGGAGAACCCACTGTATTAGAGAGTTTAAAAAAAATTGTTAAAGTGGTGATTTCAATTTTTTCAGAAGAATACTTAAGGTCACCCAGCAATCAAGACATCTCTATATTGTTAGCGGAAGGTAAAAAGCGTGGCTTTTCAGGCATGTTGGGGGAGCATTGATTGCATGAACTGGAAATGGGAGAATTGTCCAACTTCGTGGCAAGGTATGTATTCTGGTCATATCAACGAACCAACTATTATTTTGGAAGCAGTGACTTCATATGATCTTTGGATATGACATGCTTTTTTTGGGTTACCTGGGTCTCATAATGATATAAACGTGCTAGATAGATATTTTTTATTTTCTATCCTTGCTCAAGGACGTGCTCCTGCTGTCAACTACACAATTAATGATCATAACTATATAATGGGATACTACTTCGCTGATGGCATATATCCACAATGGGCAACATTTGTAAAAACAATTTCATCTCCCTAAGGAAATAGGAGAAAACACTTTGCTATAGCCCAAGAGTCGGCAAGAAAGGATGTGGAGCGTGCCTTCGGAGTACTTCAAGCATGATTTGCAATAGTGTGTGGGCCTGTACGATTTTTTTACCCTGAAACGCTCAAAGACATTATGATAACATGCGTAATTTTACATAATATGACTGTTGAAGATGAGCGGGATAACAATGGAGAAGAAGACTTCGAGTATGAACAATTCAACCAACCACTTGAACCAGTGACCTCTGGGCCTACAAATGACTTTAGGGAGTTCATTCAAAGCCATCATTGTATTAGAGATACGGAAACTCACTCTCAACTCCAGTTGGACCTTGTCGAGCACTTATGGTAACTATATAGTGAGGCATAAGAACTTGTTATGATCATTATTATTGGTTCTTTAGACAAACTTTTGTTATTTAGGAACTTTTCATAATCACTTTTGGTTTATATTAATGAATATGTACTAGTTTGCATGAGCAAAGAGGTTTTCCTCTCTAAATTTCAATATCATATGTAAAACTAATTAATAATGGTATGCTTTTCAATTTGCAAGTATATAGTTTCCTGTCACAAGCACAGTTTAATGGTGAAGGCACATCCAAGAAATGTGCATGCAGATGTAATGGGCAGCTAACAATCATCAGATAGTCAAACAAGCAGACGTATATTCTTTTCAAGCACTTGTTTGAACTCTAAGCACCCAATCAGATTCCTATGCTCTATTTTCAAACTTTCCAAATTGAATAAAATTTATACTTCCCTGATCAATAATTTCTGAAATATTATTCCTCTAATTAGCAATTTTCTACTTGATGTGCACTAGTTGATACGAACATTCAATTTCTTGACCCGAAGTACTCCCACCCAACCTCTCCTTCCACATGGGTTCAGACCAGAACTTCCCCCAATGGGCTGATGGGCTGATGTACAAGAATTAAATAGTTTCTCAACACAAGCATAGTTTAATGAGCAAACAGGTTTTCCCCTCTACATCAACCAAATTGGATGAGTAAACCTGCAAGTGGTCAATCTGTTATGATTACTAAAAGTGAAATCCAAGCACAACAGGTTGCAAACAAAAAACAACAAATCCTTGGAAGATAATATTTTCATTATCAAAAAGACAATATGTTTTTTTGGCCTTCAGCATAAGAGAACACCAAGTTAGTTACAAGGGCTGCAAGATACACAAACGACTAGATATTCACAACAAAAAAGAACTAACAAAAAAAGAGTGATATTTTGGCCTTCAAAGGTTGCCAATTTGACCTTCAAGAATTGCCTTTTTGCATCGACGAACATATTCTTGCCCATCTCCATCTAAATGACTTGTATCCATGAACATAAACTCTTTTTCCTCTCTCTCTTCTTTCAACTGAAGTGCTTTTTCTCTCAAGCGCAAATCCCCATCTCTAAGGCGGACTTCATCTTGCTTAAAGAGGCTTCCTTTTGCTTAAGGCGCACTTCCTCTTTCTTAAGAAGAAACACATCTTTGTCCAGCTCACGTACTTTCTCAAATAGTCTTGTTTTCTTCTTATTATCTCCATTTATGTCATTTAATATCACAACAACGCCTGGATTCATTTTTTCGGTACTCTTTCGTTTGTTCTTTTCGGCCTATTGGTCGCTCCAAGTTTATAAAAGCTTCGGGTGAGGCATCGTCTTCCTCTAGATTTATTAAATCTTGAGTATTAGTACGAGATTTCACAACAGATTTTTTCTTTGGTTTTGTAGTAGTTTCTTTATGAGCCAGCCATTTTGGATGAAACCTCAACAATAACCAACAATGTTCAAAGTGAAATGTTGTCCCTTGAAGCTCATGATACATGGGTTTTGCCTTCCCAATCTGAAAAAATTAAAAAATTTAACCTAATTAGAATCTTTTGGAATAAATAGAACATATTCCAAAAATATTGATAAGTAGTCATAATTAGAACATACCTTATTTTGCTCATTCATACCACTTTGAGGCCTTAATTCCACTTGGGCTAAGTAACCACAAAACTTATTGACCGCTTGTTGAATCACAGACCACCTATTCATTAAAGAGTTCGGATTACGGTTCGAATTAAAGGTCTTGTGCCCATGAAAGTACTCCCAAATTCTACCCCAATATTTCTTATGCTTTTGTTCATTTCCTTAAACCGCATCCATGATAATTTCAATCCATGAAGATATTAGCATATTGTCTTCGTCCATGTTGAAGTTGCCACCCCGTAATGGTTTTTTAACAATGACTTCAACCTCCTCCTCCATCTGGGGTGGAGGCTCTTCGTGTTCAAACATTGTGCTTGTAGTTTCTATGAAAATGTCTTCAACACTATCAACACTAAGAAGATTGGTGAAGTACGGGACTTGGTTTGAATCCATCCCTAAAATCAAACATTAATGGATCACAAACAGATTTTCTGGTCTCATAAAGTAACCATTCAACTTATGACAACTAAAACAGAAATGTGTGACAATGAAAGCTAAGGAATAATGAACATCATCTTAAAAAAAATTAATGAACATAATCAGGAAAATTAATGAGTACAACTCCAAGCACATCATCAACAATATAGGCAGTAGGGAAAAGAGGAAATCAACAAGAAGCACAAAAATCCCTATCTAGATCAACCAAACTAGATGAGTAAACCTGCAAGTGGACAACACTGATTACGTAGTCTATAAGAGATGAAAAAATCTCATATCATTTTTCTCCTGTCTCTAAATCATTCACTTCTCTTCTAAAAAAATGTAAACTTCCAAAATTGCAATAGATATTGATAAACATCCACCATCAGCCTTGAACAAAATAAATCACTCACAAGTTTACTAGATTCAAAATAAAGTCAAGGCCGAAAATTGTAGAAAAGCTAAAAGTTGGCAATGATATCTCCATAAACAATGTGATGTACTAAACAGCAAGCCAAGAGATTGGACACCCAAAGAAGTAAAAACAGATACCCAAAGCCAAAGATAAAAAAATCAATACGAAAGGAGTAAGGCCACAACTTGAGAAATTATAGGAAGCAACAAGATTGAATCATATGAAGCCCTCAACTCTACATCCCCCAGGAAAAACAACAGATCCTTGGAAGACTATTTTCATTATCATTATATTTCAACTCCACAAAATGATCCAAGTCCAAATTATATTTCAAAGCAATTACATGAATTAGTCTACCCATTTGGAAGTCCGTTATATCCCTACAAGCCCTTATCACAAAATGCATTATATAATTATCCAGCCACACCCCACACCGAATAATCTCCCTAAATGTCCCAAAACAGGTCATATAATCACCGACTTTAGCAAACCTACCAACCATTACACTATTACTAGCTGGGTTTCTCTTTCTCATCCCACCAAATAAGGCGTACGCATCACCCAGAACCCACAAGCCAAATGTAACCAACCAACATATCAAATACAACCCACATCAAAACAAAATCAAAAGAACCAATCTTGCACATTAAAACAAAAGCAAAAGAACTAAACTTGAGAATTGGGTACAGTAGAGAACTCACGTAGAAGAAGAAAGGCCAAAGAGATGGTTCTCGTGGAGAAGCTGGAACGAGAGCCTGCTAAGAAACCAGGCTACGCAAGCCTCTTCAATTAGCTCTGAACAGATCCTGTGAGACCTATCACAAACCAAAATCAAAATCTGAGATCAGAATCAAAACCCATAAAACAAATCAAACCAAAATCATAAACCAAATCAAACCTGGGATTCACAGAAGCTTGCAAGAGGGAAGGAGCTCAACCTTTTCTTGGCTTCAGAAGATCGAAAACACGGGAAGGCTGAATAAATAAATAGAAAATATGAAGAGACGAGAGAAGCTTGGCTTCGCAGACCAGACGAGCAGATCTGACAATCACCAAATTCACTGTAGCACTGAGAAGCTTGCTGCAGATGTGATTTTGCGGAAATTTAGCAGAATTTGGCGAAAAAGCTACTTTGACGAGCTTATTACGAATGCTCTAAATATCAACATAGCTACTCGAACCTTCACAATTGCAAGGTTGGACTCAGGGATTCAGGGCGGAGCCAGAATTTTTGATAAGTGGGACGAAATATAAAAATTTGTTCTTGTCAAAATGCCAAATTAAGAGTACCATAATAATAAAAGATTCGGAATTGCTATAAGAGATAAGAGATTTCTCTATCACTGCACTTGGAATCTTAAAACCTTAAAATCAGAAATAAAAGATTGAATCCTAGACATCAAGACTACTAATAAAAGATTTCTAATCAATATGACAAGCTATTATCAAACTACCAAAAATGAAAACCATGGAAAGAATTTATAAATAGAAACCAACATATTATATATACATCAGTAACATTCACTACAAAAATCACTTCAAATTGCCACGTGCAGTTTGACACGTGTACAGTGTCGTACACGTGTCAAACAGTTTGACACGTGCATTTTGACACGCGTGAGACGCGTGTCAGATGTGGAAGTCCTTAACTGCACATTTTGACACGTGTATCTCAATACACGTGTCAAACGGTTTGACACGTGTATCTCAATACAGGTGTCAAACCGATTTTTTTTTAAAAAAAAATTCCAAATTGTTAGCCACGTGTATACATACACGTGGCTAAATGTGTGTATATATATATATATATATATATATATATATATATATATTTTAATAAAAAAAAAATGAAAAATTATATATTTTTCTTGATATGTGTTAAGAATACACGTTGCCAAAATAAAAAATATTGCTTTAAAAAAAAGAAGAAAAGAACAGATCTGTTCTTTTCTTCTCTTTTTTTTTTTTTTTTTTTTTTTTTTTTTTTTTTGTTTTTTTCCTTCCTAATACGTATATGATATACCTATACGAAACACATGCAGAACCAACTCGTCGTCCACTTAGAACTGGCCGGTGGTCCAGTATTGACGGAGAGAGAGAGAGAGAGAGAGAGAGAGAGAGAGAGAGAGTGAGAGAGAGCGAGAGAGAGAGAGAGAGCGGAGAGAGAGAGAGAGAGAGAGAGAGAGAGAGAGAGAGACAGAGAAAGAGAGAGAGAGAGAGCGAGCAAGAGACGTCAGGAAGGCCGACCATGCGGTGGTCGGGAAGCTGGCCGGTGGTCCAGTGTTGACGGAGAGAGAGAGAGAGAGAGAGAGAGAGAGAGAGAGAGAGAGAGCGAGAGACAGAGACAGAGAGAGCGAGAGAGAGAGAGAGAGAGAGAGAGAGCGAGCAAGAGACGTCGGGAAGGCCGGAGGGAAGGCCGACCACGCGGTGGTCCAGTATTGACGGAGAGAGAGAGAGAGAGAGAGAGAGAGAGCGAGATACAGAGACAGAGAGAGCGAGAGACAGAGACAGAGAGAGCGAGAGAGAGAGAGAGCGAGCAAGAGACGTCGGGAAGGCCGACCACGCGGTGGTCGGGAAGCTGGCCGTGGTCCAGTATTGACGGAGAGAGAGAGAGAGAGAGAGAGAGAGAGAGAGAGAGAGAGAGAGAGAGAGAGAGAGAGAGAGAGAGAGAGAGAGCAAGAGACGTCGGGAAGGCCGACCACGCGGTGGTCGGGAAGCTGGCCGGTGGTACAGAGAGAGTGAGAGAGAGCGATACAGAGAGAGTGAGAGAGAGCGATACAGTGAGAGAGAGAGAGAAAGAACAGTGAGAGCGCGCAGAGAGAGAGAGCGAGCGAGAGTATATAAATTTTTTTTTTTTTCTTTTTGAAACTTAAATTAAGAATGGTCATCAGGTGGGCGCGGGATAATTCCCGCGCGCCTACCTACACCAATTCTGGCCAATCCGGGACGTGTATTTAAATACACGTCCCCAATTGTTGAAATTCTATTTAATTAAAAAAAAAGCATATTTAGGAAAAAATAACAGTTTGACACGCGTATTTAATACGCGTGTCCAATTGTTGAAATTCTATTTAATTAAAATAAATTATATTTGGGAAAAAATAACAGTTTGACACGTGTATTTAATACACGTGTCCAATTGGACACGCGTATTAAATACACGCGTCCAATTGGACACGCGTATTAAATACGCGTGTCCAATTGTTGAAATTCTATTTAATTAAAAAAAAATTATATTTGGAAAAAAAATAACAGTTTGATACGTGTATTTAATACACGTGTCCAATTGGACACGCGCATTAAATACACGCGTCCAATTGGACACGCGTATTAAATACGCGTGTCCAATTGTTGAAATTCTATTTAATAAAAAAAAATTATATTTAAAAAAAAATAACAGTTTGACACGTGTATTTAATACGCGTGTCCAATTGGACACGTGTATTAAATACACGCGTCCAATTGTGAAGATGGTACAATTAGACACGTTTTTCAGAAGACACGTGTCTAATTGGACGCGTGTCTACAGGTACTGTAGACACGTCCAATTGTAGCGATTTTTGTAGTGATTACTAAATCACCAAAAAAACTAAAAAAAAAATGGGCATGAAAAAATGTTATTGCTTTCAATTACATGACGAGAGAAAGAGAGGATTATTCAAACAAGAATGTTTGTCAATTAAGTGCCTGAACTGAGCCATACTTTGCCATGGTCCTTGCAGTCTTGCAGTTGCTGAGTTGCAGACGTGCAGGGTTGAGGCTTGTGACAGTAGGGGAGAAAAGAATAGAGAGAGAACGGTCAAGCAGACGTGCAGACTTGTGACATCATGAGCCATACTTTGCCATGATCCTTGCAGACGTGCAGCATGTGATTGTGACTTGTGAGTTCAAGTCTCAAGGCAAAAGAAAAAGAAATAAGTTTGGATATTTGGTACCTCCAGCGCGAAATAGATTTAATTGCAACCAGTTTGAAGTTAGTGATGGGAAAAGTAATGCTTACATCGTAGACGAATCCCCCTTGGGCATCCAGTATCTTCCACAACTTTCACAGGAATGCAACCACAGTATCAAGGTTCCGATTCTCCGGAGTACTAGAGCTCTTCTTGAAGAACCTAAGGGTGGAGCTCCGGAGGTAGTACTGCAAGAAGCAATGGATCAAGGTTTTGAGGTAGAATACAGCGATTTATTGGCGAGTTTGTGTAGGTCGTGTGAGGAATCAGGTGGGGTATGCGGTTCTAATGCCACGCAGCCGTTTGTCTGCTATTGCAGTGACCAAGTGCAATCTTATACATGTCCAAAGCCCGGTATGCATGCTCTCTTCTCTTCTCTTCTCACTTTCTTAATTGGATGGCTTAGGCTGAACCATACTTGTTGTTCATTCAATTTGGTAGGCCAAGGAAATGATTCATCTTTTTCTCACTTTCTGTGACAGCTAGCTGCAATCTGATTATGGCCCACTTTTTTCCACTTTTCAGTTTATGTGTTCGCTGTTTTCAACTAATTTCCGATGAATTAATTATGAGAACCACTAATTTACTATCATTCTACCAAGTTAATCATCCCTATATATTGAGCAAACATGTACTGATCGATCGCACGCAGGATAGATAAAAGACGATACAAAAACATAATTCCCCATCCCAAATCTGTAAAATTTGAAAGATATGAAATTTCTAATAATCTTTCTCAATAAATAAGAAAAGCCCATAAAAAAATTGTATATATAAGCCCTGTTTCCCAAACCAACTGTTAGGTTAATGTCAAAGTCCACAACTTGTTAATTACAACCAATTTTCTAAAAAAATCTCCGAACTAATAGTTTCAAAAGTTCACTTGCAAGTTGGAAGTTCTTTTTTTTTTTTTCACAAAAAAAAATAAAATAAAATAAAATTCTACACAATACAAATTAAGGAAATTGACTGGGGTCGTGCTCGGGGTCTCCAGTCAATTTAATATATAAATAAAGGCTACTCCTCCGAGTCTTGAGCATCCCTCTGCAACTTCTCCCAACTCCTAAACAATTCCTAGAATCCCATCTCGCTAGATCGATCTGTGTTCGCCTTCAACACAATGGGCAGGCCTTGTTTTACATGCGGAGCGGTGCTGGGGGTCTTAGCCGTCGTGGCTCAGCTGGTCGCACCGGCTGAGTCTCTCAACTGTACTGCACAGTGAAAGAAGGAGAGAGCAAATATATTCTTATTGCTTAATTCATCTTATGTTTGATTACATTCTTATATATAAGTCTGTACAGAACTAAAGAGGGAAGGTAATAACTGAGAATTATTCTAATTACATAAACAGTATCGTTGGTTGTCTTCCTTTCCTTGTTGAGTGCAACGGCTACTTTCTATAGGCATGCAGTGTGTCATTTGTTTCCATGTTAGGTTGTCTTGAGTTCCACGAGTCTTTCCTTTGGTGGCTTGGATTATATCATGATTGGTGGCTTTATTCTCGGTAGCAGCTGATTTGGGTATCTCCCGAATATTTGATATTGCAGCGTTGATGGCTGCAATATCTCCAGGATGTGGCTCGTCACTGGACTGATATGCATCTTTAGTTGCCTTATGGAGAATGGCTACGTGTGCAGCTGCATCAGTAGAGGATGCTGTGATGGTGCGAGCAGTGATATGGTTTACATCCCCCCGCAAGCTGACAGGGGAGGGAGTCACCGTCAGCTTGGATTTGAGAGAGCAGAAGCGGGCAGATGGCAGACCCTTGGTGAAAACATCGGCAACTTGGTCATCAGTAGAGATGAAGGCAAGGGAGACATCTTTGTTCAAGACTTTTTCCCGCACAAAGTGATAGTCGACCTCTATGTGCTTGGTGCGAGCATGGTAGACCGGGTTGGTGGCAAGAGCAAGAGCTCCAACATTGTCACACCAAATGATGGGAGCGACTCGAAGAGGGATGAGCAATTCTGAAAACAGCATCCGAATCCAATAGAGTTCGGCAGTGACAATGGCCAAGGACCGGTATTCGGCTTCAGTGCTAGAGCGAGACACGACCGGTTGTTTCTTGGCACTCCAAGAGATGAGACAATCACCCAAGAACACAACAAAGCCAGAGGTGGAGCGCCGATCATCTGGGCTGCCAGCCCAATCAGAATCACAGTAGGCGTTAAGTTGCAACGACGTCTTGGTGAAGGTGATGCCATGATCGCTGGTATGTTTGAGGAAGCGGAGGACTCGCTTGGCTGCAGTCCAATGAGCTGTTGTAGGACTGTGGAGGTGTTGGCAGAGCTGATTGACAGAGTAGGCGATGTCCGGGCGAGTTAAGGTGCAGTATTGAAGAGCCCCAACAAGGCTACGGTACTCAGAGACATGCTGCAAGGGGGCACCATCAAAGCGGGAGAGCTTGGAGCCAGAGGCACACGGGGACAAGGCTGGTTTGGCATCAGCCATGTGAGTGCGATGGAGGATGTCAGCAACATATTTGGCTTGGCACAGATGAAGGCCATCAGGGGTGCGGCTGACCTGAATGCCAAGGAAGTAGCTCAAGGGGCCCAAGTCTTTAACCGGGAACTCATGTTGCATGCGGGTGATGAGAGTTTGGATGACTTGCGGATCAGTACCTGTGACAATAATGTCATCAACATAAATGAGTAGAAATAATTTAAGGCTGCCAGAGATATGGATAAACAAAGAAGTGTCTACCAGAGAAGCAGTAAAGCCAAGGTCCAACAAAAAATTAGAAAGCCGAGTGTACCAAGCTCGGGGAGCTTGCTTAAGGCCATAGATGGCCTTGTGAAGTTTACAGACATGAGTGGGCTGAGTTTGGTCCACAAAACCAGCAGGCTGCTCCATGTATACCTCCTCTGTCAAATGACCATGAAGAAACGCATTAGAAATGTCAAGCTGCCGGATGTCCCAATCATAGGAGACAGCCAATGTGAGAAGCAGTCGAATCATAGCTGGTTTGATGACAGGACTAAAGGTCTCTGTGTAATCAATACCAGCCTGTTGCTCGAAGCCTTTGGCCACAAGTCTGGCCTTGAACCTCTCCACGGATCCATCAGCTGTCCTCTTAATTTTGTACACCCATTTGTTATGAATAACATGTTGATTCTCAGGTCGGGGACAAAGGGTCCAAGTACCATTGGTGATGAGAGCTGCATATTCAGCAGCCATGGCGGCGTGCCAGCGAGGGTCAGAGGCAGCCTTGCGATAGCAGGAGGGTTCAGCTTCTAGGAGAGAGGAGTGATAGCCAAGAAGGGGATATTTGGATCGATAAAGTTTGAAGCCAGGAAATTGAGAGGGTTTGAGGGATCCAGTGCGAGACCGGGTAGTCATGGGATGAAGAGACTGAGAAGGGCTAGGGGGAGGAGAGGAAGGTAACAATGGAGCAGGGGAAGGATCAGATGCGGGGAGCAGTGGATATGTGGAGGGCAGAGAGGCAGAGGAGGTAACAGAGTCTGGGTTAAAGTCAAGAGAGAGAGGAGTAGGTGTAGGGGAACCAGGGACGGGCGGGAACTCAAGTGCAGAAGCTGGTAGGGATACAGGTGCAGAATTTGGGAATGAGGGAGGAAGGGCTGAAGGAGACGCAGGTGCAGGAACTGGTGATGAAGATGCAGGAACTGGTAGGGACGCAGATGCAGAAACTGGTAATGAGGGTGAGTGAGGGATGTCTGAAGGGGACTGAGAGGTTGGCACGGGTACAGAATCTAGAATGAGAGAAGTAGTGTCAACAGGAGGTGAGCAGGGATGATAAAAATAGTGAGGTGCAGAAATACCTGTGGATGGGAGCTGAGAAGGAAGCAGTGAGGTAGCCGGATCCTTGGCAGGGAATGAGGATTCATCAAAGACAACATGCCGAGAATGATACACTTTGTTAGTCACCGGGTCCAAGCACTTGTAGCCTGCAAATTGATAGCCTAAGAAAATGCAGGGTTTGGATCTAAAGTCAAGCTTGTGAGTGCTGTAGGGACGAAGTAGGGGATAGCAGAGGCAACCAAAGACCCTGAGGTTCTGATATTCAGGAGGTTTTTGATGTAGTTTTTCAAATGGGGAGAGGAAGTTAAGTGTTGATACCATGATAAAGTCCATTAAGCCTTTTGTGGAAGAGTAAGGCTTAATGGACTTTATCATGGTATCAGAGTCACAAGCCCTTGGACAATGTTGGGCCTTCCCTCCCGATGTTGAACACGTGTTTGGCCAAAAGATGCCACACGTGAGGGGGCGTGTTAAGAGTCCCACATTGCCAAGGTATGCCTGGGTTGTGGGCTTTATAAGCCTTGAGCAAACCTCTTCCCTTAAGGTGCCTTTTGTGGAAGAGTAAGGCTTAATGGACTTTATCACACAGAAGTTCACAATCAAGCAGGTGTACTCCAACTGCACTGATCTCCCACATCTGAGCGCCTACTTGCACTGGAGCTTCGACGCCTCCAATTCCTCGCTGTCGGTAGCCTTCGTGGCCCCCCCGCCCAAGCCAGAGGGCTGGGTGTCGTGGGCCATCAACCCCAATGGGACCGGCATGGCCGGGTCACAGGCCCTGTTGGCCTTCAAATCCAACGGCTCTGTCACCATCCAGACCTACGACATCCGCTCCTACAATTTCAGCCAGTCTGGACTGAAGCTGGCTTACGAGGTGTGGGACCTGAGCGCCGACGTCTCCAACGGGACCTTCAAGATCTTCGGCAAATGGAAGCTGTCGCCGGGCACGGAGAAGGTGAATCTGGTCTGGCAGGTGGGTCCGGGATTGAACTCACAAGGCAATCCGATGATACACGAATTTTTTCCCGGGAATCTTCAGGCAAAAGAGAACCTGCAGTTGGTCGACCAAGAGGCTGTCAGCCCTACTGGGTCTGCCTCTGAACCTACTGGCTCTACTGCTCATGGACCCTCTGGCTCTGCTCTTAGCGGGGCTTCAACGCGTAGAGGGGGACTCGGTATGATTTGTAGTCATTATTTAGTAAGAATGCTCTTCTCATCTCTTACAGCCTTACATAGCTAGGTTGGTTCCAAGTCAACACCATAACTTGTCCACAGTCAAAAGAGAGGAAATCGCTAGGAATGTTCATACCTCTATTATATATCGATTGGAATTTGGGATTGTTCCATATTGGATAGAAGTTGGTAAAGTGTCCTATATCGTTAAGATTTTCTTCACCTGCTCACTTTATAAGTCGTGGTGTCCCATCCTCTCTCAATGCGTATTTTGAGAGTGTCAATGAGTCCAGGAACTTTTCGCATGGTATCTGAGCAATAATAAGCCCGGTATGCATGCTCTCTTCTCTTCTCACTTTCTTAATTGGATGGCTTAGGCTGAACCATACTTGTTGTTCATTCAATTTGGTAGGCCAAGGAAATGATTCATCTTTTTCTCACTTTCTGTGACAGCTAGCTGCAATCTGATTATAGCCCACTTTTTTCACTTTTCAGTTTATGTGTTTGCTGTTTTCAACTAATTTCCGATTAATTAATGAGAACCACTAATTTACTATCATTCTACCAAGTTAATCATCCCTATTGAGCAAACATGTATTGATCGATCGCTCGCAGGATAGATAAAAGACGATACAAAAACATAATTCCCCATACCAAATCTGTAAAATTTGAAAGATATGAAATTTCTAATAATCTTTCTCAATAAATAAGAAAAGCCCATAAAAAAATTGCATATATAAGCCCTGTTTCCCAAACCAACTTTTAGGTTAATGTCAAAATCCACAACTTGTTAATTACAACCAATTTTCTAAAAAACCTCCGAACTAAGTTTCAAAAGTTCACTTGCAAGTTGCAAGTTCATTTTTTTTTTTCACAAAAAAAATAAAATAAAATAAAATTCTACACAATACAAATTAAGGAAAAGGGAATTAAGTACACTAGAGCTGAATAAGAGAGAACGGTTTATAAGCCGGACTCACAATAACACTAGGGCTACTTAAAAAGGAGGACATTAATAAGTTTATAAGCCCTGCATGTTCTTTTTCAGTCAACAATTGCCTGAATAAGTTACCTTTATTTGTGAGCTTCAATGCCATTTCTTGAAAGAAAATATAATATAAAAAAAATTGAAGAGGAATAATAAAATAAAAAAAGTTTTTATGTGGTTCAGTCTATGACCTACGTCCACAAGATAAAACCCAAAGGGCTACATTATTGAACTCTTATTTCTCTTGATGAGTGTACAATACAAAAGACTCTATTTATAGAGCTTATAGGTGAAATATAATCGTAATCAAATCCCTTAATTTTGGGTTATTCAATATCATCAAATCCCTAAATTTAAGGTAATCTAATCTTTATTAAAAGCAATACAACTCTCATCAAATCCTTAACTTTAGGTTAATCCAAATATAACATTTCTTTCCTTACTCAACTTCTTTGATTGATATTGGTTAGAAAAAAAAAATAAAAGTTGCAAGTTCATTTGACCGGTTAAACTTGGCAAACTCTATAAACACTAATCAGACTACTAAACACCTAGGGATGTAATCGAGTCGAGCCGAGTCGAGTTTGAAGATTTCAAGACTGGCTCGTTTATGAGTCGAGCCTAAATAGTCAAGCTCAAATTCGAACCGAGCTATAAATTGCATGTTCAAGCTCGGCTCGTTTAAAACTCGGGCGAGCACGAGCTAAAGCTCGAGTTCTTTGAAAATGACATTCAAGCCGAGTCGGGTTACTTGACAAGCTCGGCTCAACTAAAGCTCGAGGTAGACTATTAAATTTTTCAATGAGTGATCAAAGCAGAATTCAAGCTCAAATTTATGAATAACCTCTATGCATTTATCAATAACATAAATATATAATATGTAATTATATAAGGCATATTATAAAATATAGTATATAACTATAGTTTATAAGTAATAAATTAACAATATGTTATTATATATAACTAGAGAGTATAAACTATGGTATATGTATAATGTGAACAAATAGTAAGTCTAATATATTCTATATAACTAAGTAATAATAATATAAGTATAATATATAACTATTGTTAATCATGTATGATGTGATATATGTGTTTATATATATATATATATATGCTACCTATTTAATATTGTTATATTCTTATATACTAACTATTAATAACTTAATATGTTAATTTAACATACTAAATATTGTTATCAAAGTATTATATTAATATGTAATACTATATATGTTATACTATATTTACTATTATATATGTAAGATATGAATGAGGTAACGAGTCGAGCGAGCGATCCGGTCGAGCTTTAAACGAGCTGAGCTCGCGAGCCCCTATTGAGTTTTGTCGAGCGAGTCGAGTATGTATTACTTACTAATCGAGCGGGTTTCTACAGTAATGATCGAGTTTCTACAGTATCGAGCTCGAGTTCGGATCGGGCTAAACTGAGCGGGTATCGAGCGAGTTGTCGAACAGACTGGTTTATTTACATCCCTATAAACACCAAAGTTAAAATTGACTGGAGTCGTGCTTGGGGTCCCCAGTCAATTTAATATATAAAGAAAGGCTACTCCTCCGAGCCTTGAGGATCCCTCTGCAACTTCTCCCAACTCCTAAATAATTCCTAGAATCCGATCTCGCTAGATCGATCTGTGTTCGCCTTCAACACAATGGGTAGGCCTTGTTTTACATGCGGAGCGGTGCTGGGAGTCTTAGTTGTCATGGCTCTACTGGTCGCACTGGCTGAGTCTCTCATCTGTGTTGTACAGAAGTTCACAAACAAGCAGGTGTACTTCAACTGCACCGATCTCCCACATCTGGGCGCCAACTTGCACTGGAGCTTCAACGCTTCCAATTCCTCGCTGTTGGTAGCCTTCGTGGCCCCCCCGCCCAAGCCAGAGGGCTGGGTGTCGTGGGCCATCAACCCCAATGGGACCGGCATGGCCGGGTCACAGGCCCTGTTGGCCTTCAAATCCAACGGCTCTGTCACCATCCAGACCTACGACATCCGCTCCTACAATTTCAGCCAGTCTGGACTGAAGCTGGCTTACGAGGTGTGGGACCTGAGCGCCGACGTCTCCAACGGGACCTTCAAGATCTTCGGCAAATGGAAGCTGCCGCCGGGCACGGAGAAGGTGAATCTGGTCTGGCAGGTGGGTCCGGGATTGAGCCCACAAGGCTTTCCGATGATACACACATTTCAGCCTGAGAATCTTCAGGCAAAAGCAAACCTGCAGTTGGTTGACCAAGAGGCTGTCAGCCCTACTGGGTCTGCCTCTGAACCTACTGGCTCTAGTGCTCATGGACCCTCTGGCTATGCTCTTAGCGGGGCTTCAACGCGTAGAGGGGGACTCGGTATGACTTGTAGTCATTATTTAGTAAGAATGCTCTTCTCATCTCTTACAGCCTTACATAGCTAGGTGGGTTCCAAGTCAACACCATAACTTGTCCACAGTTAAAAGAGAGGAAATCACTTGGAATATTCATACCTCTATTATATATCGATTGGGATTTGGGATTGTTCCATATTGGATAAAAGTTGTTAAAGTCTCCGACATCGTTAAGATTTCATTCACCTGGGCACTTTATAAGCCATGATGTCCAATCCTCTCTCAATGCGCCTTTTGAGAGTGTCAATGGGCCCATTGACTTTTCACATGGTATCGGAGCAATTCTGAGTACTATCCTCAGAATATTTTTTTTTTACTATGTCTTCTTCTTGTTTTTCCATCGAAGAGTCTTCTCCCTACCACCTTTACAATGGTGATAGCCCCGGGATAGTTCTTGTTTCCCAGTTACTCAATGGAGACAATTATCACACATTGAGTTGCTCTATGGTGATGGCGCTCACTGCTAAGAACAAGCTTAGCTTCCTGAATGGTTCACTGAGTAAGCCATCTGACAAATCTGGAGCTTAATGTCATGCCTGGATTCGCTGCAATACCATGGTTACCTCATGGATCCTGAATTCTGTCTCTAAAGACATTGCTGCGAGTGTTATTTACATAGACAATGCTGCAGATGTCTGGACCGATCTCAAGGAGAGTTTCTCACTGAAGAATGGACAACGAATAACCAGATCCAGAAGTCCATCTCCTCTCTCTCGCAAGATGCTCTTTCTGTCGGTGCTTATTTCACAAAAATCAAAGCACTATGGGATGAGCTAAGTAACTATCGGCCCATTCCTTACTGTTTTTGTGGTTCATGAAAACTATTCATGAGTATTTTCACCATGAATATGTTTTTCAATTTCTAATGGGCTTGAATGATTCATTCTCCCATATTCGAGGCCAGATATTGTTTATCGATCCTTTGCCTCCCATTGTTAAATTATCACTTGTCCCAAAAGCTTAAGCTGATAGGAAGGGGTAAATTTAATCACTTAATCAATACTTTAACACCTATCAATAAGGTTTTTGCCTTAGTTCTTCAAGAAGAACGTCAACGTGAAGCCTCTGCCTCCGTTGGCTATTTCAACCACAACTCTGGAGAGGATTCGAATCCTTAAATCCCTTCCTTGTTGCCTCATTTTTATTCACACGTTTTATTTTGTGCAGAATTTGACCAGTTGGGAGACGATTGGAGTGGGTGAAGAGAGGAATGGCTTGTTTTACTTGGTGCAACCGAAATTTGCTTCTTTTGTTTTTTCAATTTCTTCAATCAAAAATGTATCTGCCGACCTTTGGCATTATCACCTAGGTCATTTATCATCTTTTAGGCTTAATTTGATACATGATTATGTTCCGGATATTTCAATTAATTCTAAACATGTTTGCACCATTTGCCCCCTTGCTAAACAGAAAAGACTTTCAATTAATTCATTGTGATATATGGGGTCCTTTGTCCGTTAAATCAAATAATGGTTCCTACTATTTTTTAACCGTGGTTGATGATCATAGTCGTTTTACTTTGGTTTTTTTAATAAACACAAATCTCAAACCAGATTTTTCTGCCAATCATTTTTTAATCTTGTTGAGACCCAATTTCATCATAAAATACAATGTTTACGCATAGATAATGGTCTTGAATTTCTCATGTCTGAGTTTTTTGCATCTAAAGACACTTTTCATCAGCGTAGTTGTGTTGAATCTCCACAACAAAACACAATCGTTGAGCATAAACACCAACATTTACTAAATGTAGCTCGATCTCTGAGATTTCAAGCCTTCCTTCCTCTCTCCTTTTGGGGAGAGTGTATCCTTACCGCCGCGCGTCTTATCAATAGAATCCCCACACCCTCACTGTAAAATAAGTCCCCTTTTGAACTTTTGTTTCATAAAGCTCCCACTTATTCTCATCTACGGGTATTTGGTTGTTTGTGTTACGCTTCCACATTAACTCGCTCTCGATCAAAGTTTGATCCTCGAGCTAAACCGTGCTTATTTTTAGAATATCCTTATGGTTTTAAAGGTTATACTCTATTTGATCTTTACACTAAATCAATCTTCATTTCTAGGGATGTTATCTTTCACGAAACCATCTTCCCTTATGCCTCCAGTTTTTCCCCTCCCTTTTGTTGATATTTCCCACACTCCTTCAGCCCCATTTGCTGATTCCCAGTCCCCATTCCAGTCAACTTCTTCCTCACCCCCTGTCTCACCTGCTACATCCCAGCCCTCTAGCCTTCCACCACGTCGTTCTACACAACCCCATCTTCCCCCTGCTTACCTACGTGATTTTCATTGCCAGGTAGCCACCTCTCAACGCCCACATCAAGGTCTCCCACTGGCTGTTTCTACAACTCCTTCAGGTATCAAATATCCTCTCTCTTCTGTTCTTAATTATTCTAAGCTCTCTACTGCTCACTTGCATTTTAGTTTATCTGTTTCCTCCTTTTTTTAAACCACAATTCTATCATCAAGCTATTAAATACCATCATTGGAGACAAGCTATGCAAGCTGAGATTGTTGCCCTTAAGGAGAATAACTCTTGGATCCTTGTTGATTTGCCTCCCAACAAGAAATCAATCGGTTGTCGATGGGTCTACAAAGTCAAGTACAAATCTGATCGATAGATTGAACGTTTTGAAGCTTGGTTAGTTGCAAAGGGATTCACACAATGCAAAGGTTTAGAACACCATGAGACTTTTTCTCCTGTGGCTAAACGTACTACAGTCCGCCTCTTACTTGCCCATTGCAGCTGCCACCCATTGGTCGTTGCATCAACTTGATGTCAACAACACTTTCTTACATGATACCTTAGACGAGGAGGTATACGTGCAGCTCCCGCCGGGATTCACTAATAAGGGGGAGTCCAAGGTTTGCAAACTTACCAAATCCTTATATGGTTTGGAACAGGCCTCCCGCCAATGGTTTTCTCACTTTCCTACAACTCTTTTGCATCATGATTTTGTACAATCAAAATTTGATTATTCACTGTTCACTCGTTTACAAGGAAACTCTTTTATTGCCTTATTGGTTTATGTTGACGATATCATCATTGCTAGTAACGATCATGCAGCTGTATCTCTTCTTACTCAGTTTCTCAACTCTTAATTTCGGCTTAAAGATTTGGGTCCAGCAAAATATTTCTTGGGTTTGGAAATTGCTCGCAATCACACAAGAATCTCTGTTAGCCAACGCAAGTACACTCTTGAAATTCTTGCGGACAGTGGTCTTCTTGCTACCAAACTCGTTGCCTTTCCTATGGAAGCCAACTTAAAGCTTTCACGAGACACTGGAACTCTTCTCACCGATCCTACTCCGTACAGACGGTTGATTGGTCGCTTAATCTATTTAACAATTACTCGTTCTGACATTGCTTATCCTATTCAGGTTCTTTGTCAATATATGGCCAGTCCCCGCCAACCTCATATGGATCCTGCTCTTCGGGTTCTTCGCTACCTTAAGACTGCTCCAGGTTAGGGACTTTTTTATCCGACTACCTCTAACTTCAAGCTCAAATCCTTTTGTGACAGTGATTGGGCTGGGTGCTTTGATAGTAGACGCTCCACTACTGGTTTCTGTGTCTTTCTTGGTGCATCCCTCATTTCCTAGAAATCAAAGAAACAGAATACTGTTTCTCGATCCTCTGGCGAAGCTGAGTATCGCTCCATGGCTTCTTGTTCTTGCGAGTACACTTGGTTACGTGCATTACTTCGTGACTTTACTATTCTTCATCCGCAGCCAGCTCTCCTTTTTTGTGATAGCAAAGCTGCCCTACATATTTCTGCCAATCCAGTTTTACACGAACGAACTAAGCACATTGAAATCGATTGTCATCTAGTTCGTGATAACATTCAACAAGGCCTTCTTCGTCCAATGCACGTCACTTCTCAGCATCAGCTTGCGAATACCTTCACCAAACCCCTTGGACGGGTCTCTTTCAAAACCTTACTTTCCAAGATGAATATATTAAATATATATATTCCTCTTGAGGGGGAGTATCAAGCTCACATCAAGCGATCGAGCGCTCAACACACTAGCTCGAGCGCAAATAAAGATCAAGCGTTCATGAAACTCGAGCACTAGGCATAGAGCTCGAGTATATTCTCCCTATACAACAATATCTTCTAGAAAGACCTCATCAACCGTTTTTTGATGAGCTGTATTTATTCTCTAGTCGGTTAGAACGACCTCTTGTACAATATTCTTTTGTTTGTTGCCTTTTCTGTTTTGCAAATATTCCTTTGTATAGTCTATATATATTCACTCAATGCACAAAGCATAATACAACAAGAATTATTTTTGTTCTCTGTTTTTCCCTTATTATTCATATTCTAGTTATGGTATCAGAGCCACAGGTTTCTTGTGATGATAGGTCTTTCCCTCCCGTTGTTGTCCACGTGTTTGGTCATTAGTTGCCACACGTAAGGGGACGTGTTTAAGTGTCCCACATCGCTAAGATTTCCTTTACCTGGGCACTTTATAAGCCATGGTGTCCCCTCCTCTCTCAATGCGTTTTTGGAGTGTCAGTGGGCCCATGGACTTTTCACAGAAGTCAATTTTGGTTTTTAATATTTCTTATGAAACCAAAAAATATTGAATAAACTGGGATGCTGATTTTTGACGCCAAAAAATACTGTACCTGCAGGGATGGAATTATGAACTTAACTCTAAAGGAATTGGACTACATTGAATTTTTTTGAAGGGGACCATCATCATAAGGTTTTAAAAAAATACCCTAAATATGCTAAAAGAATTTTTTGACCATTTTTTGGTGGGAGGAGGGGGCCATGGCGGCGCGGCTCCCAGCCGTCCCTTAGCTCCGTCGACCTTGCTTCTGTTGATTGATTCAATTGCAAAAGTAGAGCAGGTAAATGTCAGAAGACATGCAAAGCCATACACAATACTCACTCTGTTAGGACCCTAGGTTTATTAGTATTTTCTGCTCAACTCTCTCAAAATATTGAGAGAAGTATCTATATATGTTATTTCCATGTTATTTCTTTCCATGCAAGTTTATTTCTTTCCATGTAAGGTAGTATCTTTTATTTCCTAAGTAAGAGTCCTAGACCTAATTGGAGTGGTAAGAGGCTTCCTTATATGGGACCTCACGTCTCCTAGTCCAAGAGAGAATAGGTTTACAAGTCCAAACCTAATTCTAAGTTGGTTGTAGTTCTATTTAAGCATAAGTTTTGCAATAAAGTGACAGAGAATTATTTAGACAAATCAACACTTGTGTTGTGAGGTTTAACGTCCCTCTAACGACTTTAAAGTTCGTCATAGGGAGAGCACGTAGGAGAAATCCTGCTGATTTTCCTGTCCAAAGACCAATTACGAGATCCTTCACAAAGGCTTGTAACACACTCACATATACACACATTGTTACGATCGTAAGTGTCCCACATTACTTAAATGCAATCTTAACCATGTGTATTTAAGTTCTTAGGCACCCTCCTCTTGCAAGTTGTTTTTGAAGGTAAGTTCTACTTTAGGCTTGTATCACACATGTAATCCAAAAAGAATGCATATAAACCTAATTAGTATTCGTAATGCATGCGTGTATGACTTGCTGCTATATCTTTTCATGCCGCAATCCACAATCCACTCTTTCTACAGCACTAGCTTTAGGTAATTAAGATTCAACTCCCTCTGGGTTATTTGTAATAGAATTAACTTTCTTATTGTAAGATATATATGTGGAATTATCTTCGTTAAATACTGTTGAGATTTCAAAGCATGCACGTCAATTTAGCTCTGTTAGTCTTTCACTTAAGTGTTTTATTATTTCAACTAAAACTAATATTCTTTACAACTTTACATGCAGGGGGATCCGGCAATATCAGATTAAAAGTAGTAATAGCATTGGGTAAGATACTTCTTCAATCGAATTTCTAGTTGATATTAACGTTAAGATGCTTGCTTGAACACCTTACAAATTAAAAGTAATAATAGCATTGGGTAAGATACTTCTTCAATTGAATTTCTAGTTGATATTAACGTTAAGATGCTTGCTTGAACACCTTACATATATGAATTATTAATTTCATCTGGAAGTGATCTATCGATCGTTTCTTCAACACATATAAATAGCAACTCCCTTTCCACCCTTTCCGTGGGGTGTGGCTAATTATCAAGTCCTTGGAGTATTATTTCATGCAATGATATAAGGTTTTGCTATCAGTTTTGGTAATCGCTCCAACTTGGAGTATTGGTAATCTTTGAGTATTATGTCATGAAAAAAATTATTATATTGCTATATTAACATGAAACCCTCTTATTTTAACTTTTTTCCTTGGCTCTCAACTTTTATTGAGCCATCCTATGACTTTTTTTATCCTTTTTTTTTTTTTTTGGGTCCCTATGACTTGGAATACACACACACACACACACACACACACACACATATATATAACTTTATCTTTGTCCGAGGCTCCCAGTCTGCATGTGTATCAATTGACAGTTAACTCTTTTATTTTGCTTAAGGTACTGGATGCTAGGCCTTCCTTGTAATTTGCTTCTTCATTTTTAGTTTGGTTCCACGACAAGAAAATGAGATTTTTTCAAGGTTTAGAACACCAACTATAGCTAGTTTCAATTAATCTGGTTTATTCACTACATAATTTCAGAATTTATATTCTTTGATTACAGTCACTACTTTATCTGTTGGAGTTCTGATGACATGCTGCTTCAAGGGAAAGCTCTTATCTAGTAAAATTATTTGCAAAAAGGAAAGTCAAACCCGTAAGAATGTTGAGGCCTTTCTAAGGAACAATGGACCTCTTGCCATTAGAAGATACAGTTACTCAGATATCAAGAAAATGACCAACTTATTCAGAGATAAATTAGGTGAAGGGGGCTTTGGTGGTGTCTACAAGGGGAAGTTACAAGATGGTTGTCTTGTGGCAGTGAAGGTTCTGAAAGAATCAAGAGGTAATGGAGAGGAATTCATCAATGAAGTTGCAAGCATTAGTAGGACCTCTCATGTCAACATTGTCACTCTTATGGGCTTTTGCTTTGAGGGTTCTAAAAGAGCTCTCATCTATGAGTTTATGCCTAATGGATCTCTCGAGAAGTTCATATACAAAGAAAATCCCTCCAAGGCTGATTGTCGATTGGAATGGGAGACTATACACAAGATTGCACTTGGCATTGCTCGTGGACTAGAGTACTTACATAGAGGCTGCAACACACGAATCTTGCATTTTGATATAAAACCTCACAACATTCTTTTGGATGAGAACTTCTGCCCAAAAATTTCTGATTTTGGCCTTGCAAAAATATGCTCTAAAGAAGAGAGTATCATATCCATCTTAGGTGCAAGAGGAACTGCAAGATATGTAGCTCCAGAACTAATTTCTAGAAATTTTGGAAGAGTCTCTCACAAGTCAGATGTTTATAGCTACGGAATGATGGTTTCAGAAATGGTTGGGGGGAGAAAGAATATTGATATCGGGGTTGATCATACTAGTGAATTATTTTTTCCACATTGGATTTACAAGCGTCTTGAACAAGATGAAGAACTAGGATTGCATGGCCTTATGAATGAAGAAGATAAAGAAAGTGCAAAGAAGATGATAATAGTGAGTTTATGGTGCATACAGACGAACCCCTCAAACCGACCATCAATGAGTATAGTTGTGGATATGTTGAAAGGAAGCCTCGATTCCTTACAAATCCCACCCAAGCCTTTCTTTTGTTCCCCACCAAGATCACTAGCAGATCATTCAACTACAATGGAGTCATCACATATGATTCTTTAATGTATTAAAATGCATCTTTACTTGAAAGAATCTAAAAATGGATCTTTTCTTTGAAGAGAACTCTTAATGTTGGATAATAACCGAGAATCTTCATGAACTGTATCAATTATTAGCTTGTCAATGCTCATAATTGTTAAAGACAACTAAATTTGATTGCCTAAACTATGTTATAATATTTGCCGTGATAGCCTTCATCATGAATTTACAATGCCGTGAGCCCTGGTAATTTGTTACATACTTCGATATAAGTATGAACCCATACTAAATCATAATTATATAATAAATTAAAACTAAGAGGAAAGCCCTACACAAATTCGGATGCACTTAAAACTAACCAGAATCTTACCTAATGATACAGACATGAAACACCAAATGAAAATGTGATACGAACTTTGGAACTCGATCATTACAAAGTCTTGAAAAATTACAAGCAAAGTGTAAGGTTTGCTATTCTTTGAATTGATAAGAACGCACAAGAAATAGAAGTTACTATGAAGACTTCACTATGAATTGTTACAACTAATTTTTTTTATTATTTATTTATAAGAACCCATGGCAGGGGTGGCTCGCAGGCCAGTCCCTTTTCTTTTTTACCTTTTTTTTTAAAAAATAAATAAATAAATAAATTTTTAAGTTTTTAATTTGTAGATTTTATATTTTTAATATATTAATATATATATTTTTTTAATTATGAGTGACACGTCAATACAAAAATTTGCTTCATTAGCGTCCAACTTTTTAGCGGCAACATCAAAGTGGCTGCTAATAATGGGTTATTAGCGGCAACATTTGTGTCGCCGCTAATAACTTGGCGGTAATTTTTTACCATTCACGAGCTATTGTGGGAAGATATTAGCGGCGACACTGGTCGCTGCTAATAATTTTTTTTTTTTTGATAAGTAATAAATTGGTTTCATTAAAAGCGTAAGGCGCCCCTTAGTACATCGCCAATATACAAGAGAAAGCACCAAGCTAGAAAGCGAAAAAAAACAGCCCAAAAAAAGAAAGAAAGAAACCCACCAAAGAAACCCACATGAACCAAAGCCTAAAAGCACAAACCCCCAAACCAACCCATAAGGAGCACACAAGAAACCTACCAAATAAACCCATAGGAACCTAAGCCCTAGAGCACAACACCCGCAACCCACAAGGAACACACAAACTACAGAATTTGAGCCTTTCCTTGCCGCTAATAATGTCTCATTAGCGACATTGTTATCGCTGCTAATAGTTGAGACGAAAAAAAAATAATAATAATAAAAGTCAAGATATTAGCGACGACATTGGTCTCGGCTAATTATGTCTCTTTAGTAGCAACTGAGAAAAGTCACTGCTAATAATCTACTATTAGCTAATAGTTGACAGGAAAAAAAAAATTAATAATAAAAGTATTATTGGCTTTTGTGGGAAGATATTATCAGCGACATGGGTCGCCACTACTGACCCTACATAATAATAATAATAAAAAAAAAAACATAAAATGAGGAAAAATAGGAAATATTAAAAAAACTAAAAAAAAAAAAACCCGATTGTGATACGATCAAATGACCGGTTGAACTCTATGGATTTTGTATTATCTATCCTTGTCAATTATTTTGATAAATCATTATAAGATTAATCGATCGACCATATTACATATTAATCAAATTGATCGTGATGCGATCAAATGATTTGTCAAACTTGACACAATTGAAAGTTTGATTGAATAATTGATCCTAGTGCATCGGCTCGATCAATTGTGATACAATCAAATGATCGATCGATCGAATTGCATTAGTCCAATCGATCATGATAAGATCATATAGGGCTCTACAACAGGTTCGGTTGTGGTTGCGGTTATTTCTTCATAACCACAAACGGGGTATTAAGTTATTCTCATTTAAATAAACACAATCGTAACTAGTAAATCGGTTGCAGTTATTACTAACCACCAGTTTTCTGATTACTAACTGGATAACCGCTTTTCATACATTGTTATTTTTTTATTTTGAAAAAAAAAAATCCAATATCCAACCATTTAATATTCAATGCTAAATAGTAAATACTACTGGACGTGCATAATTTCATTTATCACTCACCATTCATTCATCTCAATGAGCTCACAATCAAGTCCATAGATTAAATAAAACTATTGCAAAGAAAATCAAACAAACAAACAACATTATAAATCCAAAATCAATATAAAACCAGTGTCCTCTATTAGGAATTAAAAAATATTACAAATTCGAAACATTAAAAAACAAAAGTCAATCTAAATTAATGGATGGCTGGCCACAGGCCACCAATTCTCATTTATGTTATAATAGGATTTTTGTTTATGTTATTTCTCTGTGAATCAAACATCCAATCGATCTTAGTGCATTAGTCCGATCGGATGTTCCTTCATCAATGTATCCGCTAATGATCTTGCATTTTTTATTATAAGACCGATCGATTGTGATAAGACCATCTGAACGATCATTGTGCATAAGATCGATCCTTGTACATTAGAACTGTCAATCATAATACAAACATCTGATCGATCGTTTTGCATTAGTCGAATCGATTGTAATAAGATCAAGTGATCAATCCTAGTGCATTAGTATATTAAGTATTGATGTGGTCGTGAGCACATCAATAATAAAATAAACCACTCACAATAAAACGAATCTTTGTAGAGTAGGGTCTATGCAAGGGTGTCGAACCTCAATGACTATTGGTTTGGTTGATGAACCTCATCAAGTATGTATTATATAGTTTGTTATAATATAACATATATAAAAATTATATCATGTATTATATAGTTTGACACAATCCGATTGATCCTTTTACATTAGTCCAATCGATTGTGATAAGACCATCCGAATGATTCTTGTGCACTATCGATCCAAGTGCATTAGTCCGATCAATTTAATTTATTTTTTGTATGATAATATATTTATAAAACACAAAATTTATTAATTTTTCATGAAAAAGTAATATTTTTAATTTTAAATAAACATTTTTTAAAAAAAAAAAAAAAAATTAGAATGGTCAATCATAATACAAACATCCGATCCAAGTGCATTTTAAAAAAAGAAAAAATGCACCATCAGTCCTTGTGGTTGACCTAATTAAAAAATCGATCCCTATGATATCAAAGTAAATTCAGAAGTTTCAGTGGTTGGCACCTAGTTTAGAAACCACTCAGAATTGTGCGTACTTGGTTGAGCTTTCACTGCTAGGATGTAAGCTTCTCAATTCAGGTAAGGAGTTATTATTTGTAAAGTACATAAGTTATACTCTACTGCATAAATTGGTTGTATTACTTGGATCCTCTTATTCACGTTTCATGATCTGAATTCTCATTATAGTGCAAATGTTAACAAGAAGCCAACATTAATTGGTGATTTGTATTTTCTGCATGTCAGATAATCCCTTTCTGCTACGTTCTATCCATGGCTTAGTGTCTGTTTATAGCAGATTTGAAAGAACGGCCATACTCTTTGCAAGTGTTGGGGCGGTAATTAATATGTTTTTCTAAAGTTTCCTATTGGTCTTTATCACAGATTCTCAACAGATCATCTCACAGGGATGCCCAGGCTTGACTTTTATCCATCTAGAGGTTTGCCATTGTTTCCTTTCTCTTGGATGAATACTCAAATCCCTTTGTATATTAAACTAAAATATGATACAGATCCTACTAAATGTTCTTAAGGTGCTTCTGATGGAGATGAGTGATGGTTAAAGCTCCAAGAGCACTTGCTGTCTTCTTCATCTTCTTGCTCTTGTCAAGTTGCCTGAGAAAAAAGTATACATGAAAAAACAAAAGAGAAAGGAAAACAAGAAATAAATTTGATCTAAATGCCTGAGAAAATCTTGAATAAAACTTGCTCTGAGAAAATCTTGAATAAATCTTAAAAGAAATTTAGTGCTTCTAGCCAAAATGCTTGCTCTGTGTTGATGACAAATGATCTAAGCCACTGCTCCCCTTGTCTCTTTTCTCATGTGTGATTTTTTTTTTTTTCCGCTGCATAGTCATTTAGCATGGCATGTTTGACAACTCATTCATTCCCTAGAATGCCTCTAGAGGTGTTACTTATGCTGTTTCAACCATAAAAAAGCTTTGGTTTATTTTCGGTGTTTATTAAATGAATTATTGATAATTAGTTTTTCATATATATATATATATATATATATATATATAATAACACTATCGGCGACCCGTATGTTCTGCTAATGATAGAGCATTAACAGCCACTTTGGTGTCACCGCTAATATATATATATTTTTATTATCATTAGTGGCGACCCATATGTCGCCGCTAATAATAGAGCATTAGCGGCAACATACGGGTCAAGTTTTAATTTTTTTTAGCATCTACATAAATACTTTTAGCAGCGACATTTATCGCCGCTATTGATCTAATATTAGTGGCTTTTAATGACCACCCCATTAGTGGCCACATGTTGCCGCTATTGATCAATAGTGGTGACAATGTACTCATTAGCGGCGACATTATGTCGTCGCTAATGATCTTATTTTTTGTAGTGCGTGTAATCATTCTATTGCTGCTAATGTGCCTCATTAACGGCATCCGTCAAGTGTTTTGACGGAATTTGCCTGCATAGACTAAATTGTTATTTTGGTCTACTTTGAGGACCTCTGAATTATTTTTTATACCGCATAAAGGGATTTGTAATTTACGTCAAGCACAAAGAATGATGTTGCATTTATCCTTTCAAAATATAATCTGAATTTTTTTCCAAATTGGAGTTAGTGGTCGGATTTGTACAGTTTTAAGACATTGTTGGATAGGAACCTAATTAGGCTCAACTGACATAACTTGGGCTGGAAATGAGTTGAGCCTATGGACAGACTAATTCGAGCAATTTTAAGAACAACCGGAAGACTCTAAAAAGACAAAAATGTAGGATGAACCAGAATTTTGGAAATAAATTTAGGATCTCCTTCAACATACTTGTATAAAAACGAAACAAAACCAAATCCTCAAAGTAAGAACAAATTTATGCCCCTATCTTGCTTTTCCTTTACTTTTAAAAATGTTATACAATGCATAATATATAACAGTATGGAGTTGGGTTCAAGTCAGATTTTATATAATTCTCTATAATATACTACAAAAAACCTTACAATTGGACGCGTGTCTACAGTACCGGTTACTGTAGACACGCGTTCAATTAGCCACGTGTCTTATTGACATCGTGGCTAATTGTAGTCAAACCCAACTGAGACACGTGTATTAAATACACGCGTCCAAGTAGACGTATGTATATAGGATCTGGTTATTGTGCGGTACTAAAAAGTACTGCACAATCTGCGGTAGTTTTGAGAACGGCTGGGATACAGCCGTTCGAAAGAGTCGGCCTTCTTTAGTTTTGTTTTGTTTTTTTGTTTTTTTTTTAACACTGTGACCTCCGTTAAATAGAAACTTTGTCTTCTTCTTTCTCTTTTTCATTCACAGCTACCGCGGTAGGAGGCGCCCCTAGGCGATTCTTCTTCAAACGGCAAGGTCTCGTTCCTAGCGTTAGCAGTCGTTGTCCGTGGAGATGCCAGGCATCGGGGAGTTCATCTGCGAGAGGAGCAGCAGCTTCTCGGTGGCAATCATGAAGCGACTGTCTTCTCTCTTAAGGAGGGATTGGACCCGCTGGAGCGGCAATTGAGAGACGTATTCCATAGGATCGTGCGAAGCCGAATGGAGGGGGTTTGATTCTTTGGGTGGAAGGTACAACAATCCTGAGTAATGGTACTGATTCCAAATCTATTGGAGAATCTGATGATGAGGAACAAGAAGATGGCTATGATTCGATTGAGAAGAATGTGTAATTGAGGTGAGTGCAGTGCCAAAGAATAAATTGGGGGTTCTTTGTACTTATCACCATATATTTTGTGTAAAGAGAGGGAAAAAAAAATTAGGGTATGGAATGGAAATGGACCTCCGCGGTCGTCTCTTTGTCTTTTGTTGTTGCTACATTGTATAATCAATTGCTGAGAAAGATCATGTTGTAGCTGATTCTTGTTGTTATATATGTTTCTCTTTTGGTCCTCCCCTTATTCTCCAATTCAATTTTGCTTGTCTTGTTTTGCTCATTCTGCTATATAATTTCAAACACTTTATGCAAGTGAAAATTGAAAAAAAATTCATCAATATCACGCTCGCAAGTTTTAACTCCATGGTCAAGCTGCAACTTTGTCCTCCACTCTGTGAAAAGTTCTATTTGGGACCTTGGAACATTCTGAAAAAAGAAAGGGTATTTTCGTTGCAGCTTTTTGATATATATATATATATATATATTTTTTGTGTAAAATTATGTGTTTGTAAGTGATTTATGATGTAACCCAGAGTGTGATTTCTTAGAACATGCAGGAAAAGCAGAGGGGAAAATAACATATCCATTGATCAATAATTATATATAATTTCTTAAAATAAAATCAAGTGAAACCGAAAAAAAAAAAATCGAAATCCTGAAAGATTGTGTTCACCTTTTGCACGGTTGTATATCTGAACACAAGCAAAAGACTCTTCAGAACACAAGCAAGTGGGGGGTGACCAGAATTGCGGTGTAAAATTGAGACATTTCAGCACTTCTGGTTTCCCGTGTAGGCGGTGTAGCATAAGCAAAGAGATGTTTGTTTGGCAATTTTCGTTTGGTTTCCCGTGGTAGCTGAATGAAAGAGAGAGAGAGAGAGAAAAAAAAAAGAAAAAGAAAAAAAAAACCTAAAATAAGCTGGCTAACGGAGGTGAGGTCACGGAGTTAAAGCAAAAGACAAAAAAACCTCAAAATGGCTGTATGTTTCCCACAAAAAAAACAGGCTGGCTATACGTTTCTTGTTTGGCAATTTTTTTTGAACGGCTTAATCCCAGCCGTTTCCAAAACTACTGTAGATTGTGCGGTACATTTTAGTACCGCAGAGTAGCCAGATCCATGTATATAATACACGTGTCCAAATTGGACACGAGTATTAATACACGTGTCCAGATAGACACGGGTATTTAATACACGTGTCCAGATAGACACATGTATTTAATACACGCGTCCAGTTGGATACGTGTATTAAATACACGTGTCCAACTTTTATTTTTTTTCCAAATATATATTAAAAAAACAAAATTTGTTTTTTGTTCATTTTTTTTTTATTTATAAAAATAAAAAATAAAAATAAAAAATAATAAAAAATAAAAAAAACTCCCTATCTTATTAACTATATAAAATTGTGAAATTATGGTGTACATAGCATATACACATAAGGTTAGGTTTTAAAGCTATATGCTATATGTAAATTCTATACTTAAAGTTTATGTTTTTTAAGTTCCTTATTTATATATATATATGGTATACTGATAAGTACGTAAACCCTAACCTAATTTACATATTGTACCATATGCATAATTAAACCAAATTTGGTGCTATATATATATATAATTAAACCAAATAGTTCAAATTAGGATTTAGTTTTGTACACCATCTACGTTTAGAAACAAAAAAAAAAAAAAAAATTTAAACATAACAAAGTTAAAAAACCTATAATTAATACTATATATATAGATATGCATGCATGTAAACGGTTTAGGAACTATATATAATATTTACACTTAGGATTTATAGCTATATATAGTATATACACTTAATTAGGTTTATAGCTATATATATAGTACATACACTTAGGGTCAGGGTTTATGGCTATATATAGTATATACACTTAGGGTTAGGATTTATAACTATATATAGTATATATACTTAGGGTTAGGGTTTATCGATATATATAGTGTACAAACACTACAGTATATTTACTCTAATTTTGTATGAGTAAGATTGTGATATTAAATCTAAACAGTTGGAAAAATGAATAAAACTATAGCGTATATCTTATAGTTTTTTTACGGCGTTTAAGTCGAATTTTATTCAATCAAGTTAAAGAGAGAATCTCCTCAAACAATTAAACAATTAAAAAATGAAAAATGAAAAATGAAAAAGCTAAATGTTTAAAGAGAAATGTTTAATTTCATTCTCTTACACTTAGGATTAGGGTTTATGGCTATATATAGTATATACACTTAAACTTAGGATTTATAACTATATATAGTATATATACTTAGGGTTAGGGTTTATCGATATATATAGTATATACACTTAGGGTTAGGGTTTATAGCTATATATTGTATATATACTTAGGGTTAGGGTTTATCGCTATATATAGTATATACACTTAGGGTTAGGGTTTTAGGGTTTATAGGTATATATAATATATACACTTAGGGCTATGAGTTATAATTTAATTGATTTTACATTTTATGAATAATAATGTCAATATATTTTTCACGTGTTATTATTGTACACTTTTAAATATATATATTAAATCATGAGCAGTTCAAAATTAGATTGTTCCGATATATATAGTACATATACTTAGGATTATGATTTATAGCTATATATATAGTATATATACTTAGGGTTATGGTTTATCGATATATATATAGTATATACACTTAGGGTTATGGTTTATCGATATATATAATATATACACTTAGGGTTAGGGTTTATCGCTATATATAGTATATACACTTAGGGTTAGGGTTTTAGGGTTTATAGGTATATATAATATATACACTTAGAGCTATGGGTTATAATTTAATTGATTTTACATTTTATGAATAATAATGTCAATATATTTTTCACATGTCATTATTGTACACTTTTAAATATATATATTAAATCATGAGCAGTTCAAAATTAGATTGTTCCGATATATATAGTACATATACTTAGGATTATGATTTATAGCTATATATATAGTACATATACTTAGGGTTATGGTTTATAGCTATATATATATATATATATAGTATATAGTATATACTTTTGGACAGAGGATTAGGGTTAGGGTTTATGACTATATATAGTACGTACCCTTAGGATTATAGTTTATAGCTATATATAGTCTATGGTTAGAGTTTAATTTTATGGTTAGGTTTTAGTTTTTATTTTTTATTTAGGGTTTAATATAGTATATATACTTAGTGTTAGAGTTTAATTTTAGGGTTAGGGTTTAGTTTTAATTTATAGTTTACGGTTTAGTTTTAGCGCTTAGGGTTTAGCTATATGTACGGTACATACATTTAGGGCTGCATGGGTTTGTATTTTTTTTTTATGTGGTTAAATTATATAAATATATATATAATTTTTTTTTAATTAAATACAATTTCTACAATGGGCGACGTGTATTTTAAATACACGTCGCCCATTGGGGACGTGTATTTAAATACACGTCCCGGATTGAACACGTGTACTCGGTACACGTGCCCAATTGTTTGGCCAGGACAGCTGCGCGAGAGTTCTCCCGCGCGCCACCTGACCAAATGCTGGCTTATATATATATATATATATATATATATAATTTTTAAAATTCAAATAATATAATAATATAATATTAGATTAAATATATATATATATATATATATCGGAAATGGGTAGCTACCCATTTTTGATCAGTATACTCTCTCTCTCTCTCTCTCTCTCTCTCACTCTCCGTCACAGCCGCACCGGCCAGCTCCCGACCACCGCGCATCCGCCCTTCCCGCCAGTGAGACGCCCTCTCTCCACCTCTCTCTGCTCGGTTCTCATTCTCTCTCTCTCTAATATCTCGCTCCATCTCTCCCTCTCTCTCTACCTTTATCTCTCTATCTCTCTCTCTACCTCTCTCTCTCTCTCTCTTTCTCTCTCTGTGTATCTCTCCCTATCTCTCTCTGCCTCCCTCTCTCTCTGTATCTCTACGTCTCTCTCTCTCTCTCTCTCTGTGTAATAATGTAACATTTGTTTTTTGTAATTTTGTGTTTTTTATTTTTGCTGATAGTATTAATTTGTTCCTCCCAACAAATGCAGGTACAAAAAATACAAAAATCATATATATTACAGCACAGAGTACAGGATTGTAAGTAATTTTCAAAATTTCTTTCCTTCATTTTTTGGCTATAATAAATTTGATATATTTCACTGTATTTGTTTATATATTTTTCTTAATTGTTTATCATTCCAGTATTACTATATATTGTTGTCATTTTTTTGGTTTTTCTGTGGTTGGTTATTATGCATGAGAAATATACATGCGTACAGTTGTATGTTTTTTGGTGATATATTTTACCATTTACAAATTTGTGTTGTTATTATCATTTTCGGCAATTATCATATTTTGGTTTTTGGGAATTCTAAAAAACCGAAATATGGTAAAATGACTCAACAAAATGGTCCTCATATACAAAATCACTTTTTAAAAATAAAATTATGGAATTGTTTAAAATAAAATTGAAACAAGTATATCGTACTATTCCTTTTTGGTATTTTCTTACAAAAACAATTTGAGAAACATAAAATGACCCTAAATAAATAATTTATGAACAAAAACCCTTTAAAAAAAAAAACAAAAACCTTAACCCTAAACCCCTAAAAAAAACAAACACCCTAACCATAAACCCTAAATCCTAAACCCTTTACAAAAAGCAAAACCCTAACCCTAAAGCCCAAACCATATAACAAAACAAAAACTTTAACCCTAACCCTAAACCCTTTTTTTTTAAAAAAAACCCTAACACCCTAACCCTAAACACTAAATTCATAACCACCGTAAAACCCTAACCCTAAGCCCTAAACCCTAAACACGTAACAATAAACCCTTTTTTAAAAAAAAAAAAAAACAACCTAAATCCATATTTATTTTTGTTTTTTTAAAAAAGAACCTTAAACCCTTAAAACAAAACAAAAACCTTAACCCTAAAAAAAAGACAAAAACTCTAAACCCTTAAGAAAAAAACTAAAACCCTAACCCTAAATCTTAAACCGTAAACCGTAAACCCTAAAAAAAAAAAAAAAAACCCTAAACCTATAAGGAAAAAACAAACAACCTAACCCTAAACCCTAAACACCAAAAAAAAAAAAACCAAAAACTCCTAAACCCTAAACCAACACAAACTCCAAACCCTAACAAACCCTAAACCCTAAACCCTAAAAAAAAAAAATCCAACACTTTCTAAA
The DNA here is from genome assembly GCF_958979055.1 of Alnus glutinosa. Taxonomy (NCBI): domain Eukaryota; kingdom Viridiplantae; phylum Streptophyta; class Magnoliopsida; order Fagales; family Betulaceae; genus Alnus; species Alnus glutinosa. Next base: position 24,959,475 of record NC_084889.1, on the reverse strand, counting down.
AAAAAACTAAAACCATAAACCCTAAACTCTAAACCAACACAAACCCTAAACCCATAACCCTAAACCCTTAAAAAAAAAAAAAAAAAAAAAAAAAAAAAAAAAAAAAAAAAAAAAAACCCTACATCCTTCAAAACATATAAGTTAAAAAATAACACCTAAACCATTAAAACACAAAAAAATAAAAATTCTAACCCTAAACCCTTAAAGAAAGAAACACGTAAACCCTAACCCTAAACCCTTAATAAAAAAAAACCCTTAAAACATAAACGAAAATCCTAACCCTAAACCCTCAAAGAAATAAACACGTAAACCATAACCCTAAACCCTTAAAAAAAAAAAAACCCTACATCCTTCAAAACATATAAGTTAAAAATTAACACCTAAACCCTTAAAACACAAAAAAAAAATAAAAAAAATAAAAATCCTAACCCTAAACCCTTAAAGAAAGAAACACGTAAACCCTAACCCTAAACCCTTAGTAAAAAAAAAACCCTTAAAACACAAACGAAAATCCTAACCCTAAACCCTCAAAGAAATAAACACGTAAACCATAACCCTAAACCCTTAAAAAAAAAACCCTACATCCTTCAAAACATATAAGTAAAAAAATAACACCTAAACCCTTAAGAAAAAAAAAAAACCCTAACCATAAACCTTAAACCCTAAACCCTTAAAAAAAAAAAAAATTACAAAAACCCTAAACCCTAAACCGTAAACCATAAAATCATAACCGCAAAATTGTTACCCATGTTCTTTATTTTTTTACAAATTTTAATTGATTTGTCTACAAAGTTTATACTGTAAGAAGTATGATTTGTCTCGGTCTCTTAACCCTATACAGAGAAATATGGACAAGTCTTGGATGTCAGCATGTAGGGGTACGACACAGTATAACGACGGGTGTAGGGCATTTGTGGCATTTGCCGTTAGTAACTGTACGGCCGTCGATGGCAAAATTTACTGTCCATGCAAGTATTGTCGAAATAACCAGCATCACCCTCCAGATTATATTCTTGCCCACCTGACAGGAGGTAGGGGGATGAATCCAGGATACAATTTGTGGTATATGCACGGTGAGACAACAACCGGGTCCGCTGTTCGTGGTCAGTGTTCGAGTCATCACAGTGGCACAGATTCTGCTACCTGTAGCACTGAACATGGTGAATTCACAGAACAGGGGGGTGTGGCCATGGAACGGGATGATGACATGCACGCCATGTTGCGTGATGCATTCGGTATGCACGATGTTGCTGAAGCCGTCAGTACGGATCCGCAACAAGTTGACGAAGGAACCTGTTGCGGGGACGCATTGAAGTACCAAGAGTTGTTAAAGATTGCCGAGAAGCCCCTTCACCCTGGTACCAAGCATAGTAAATTGAGTGCTACTGTACACATGTACAATTTGAAGTGCGTTGGAGGTATTAGTAATAAGATTTTTTCTGACATTCTCGAGTTTATCAATCAGCTGTTGCCTCCTTGCGATGAGACATTGCCAGATAATATGTATGAGGCGAAGAAGTTCGTAAGTGTCATGGGTCTAGGGCATGAGAAGATTCCGGCGTATCGTAATGACTGTATGTTATTCTGGAAAGACAATAAAGAATTAGATTCATGTACCATATGTGGAGAATCTAAGTGGAGGGCTGATACACATATAGATGAGGATGGTGAGGTCATATCAGCGAGAAAAAAACGTCCGATGAAGATTTTGAGGTGGTTTCCACTCATCCCACGGTTACAGAGGTTATTCATGTCTGAGCATATTGCGCCCCATATGAGATGGCATGTAAAAGGCCGCACTAGGGATGACGTATTGAGGCACCCGGCCGACGGTGAGGCATGGAGATCGTTTGACCTTTTACATCCAGATTTTATGGCAGAGAGTAGGAACGTCCGGCTTGGTTTGACAGCAGATGGATTTAATACTTTTGGGAACATGAGCACATCCCACAGCACATGGCCCGTAATGCTTGTGCCGCACAATTTGCCACCTTGGATGTGCATGAAACAGACGTCGTTCATCCTGTCACTGGTTATCCCTGGACCGAGCTTACCAGGTATGGATATTGATGTTTACCTTCAGTCATTGATTGATGAGTTGCTGGAACTATGGAATGTAGGTGTACGAACATTCGATGCTTCAATGAAGGAAAATTTTAATATGCGATCCCAGTTGATGTGGACAATAAACGACTTGCCAGCGTATGCAGATTTATCTGGTTGGCCTAACAGGGGTGTGAAGGCATGTCCTTGCTGTATGCACTCGACACGTTCTAAACACTTAAAGAACGGATGCAAATTTTGTTATATGGGGCACAAGAGATACTTGCCAACTGAACATCTGTGGCGGCTGAACAGAAGAACATTTGACGGTACTGAAGAATTTGACAGCGCGCAGATTGTGCCATACGGAGACGAGATCCTCCAACTGTTGGACGGAGTTGCGTTTGGGGATGAGATCGCGGGTAAGAAGAAGAAACGGAAGAAGCGGAAGAAGGGTGCAGGGAGTTCCGATGTTATATGGAAAAAGAAAAGTATTTTTTTCAGATTGCCGTATTGGAAAGACAATTTGCTTCGGCACAATCTTGATGTTATGCACATAGAGAAAAATGTCATGGACAATATACTTGACACTATTTTGGATATCAAATGGAAAATGAAGGACAACCTGGCAGCTCGGCTGGACTTGCAGGAAATGGGGTTGAGACCTAAGTTGCATCCGTTCACGGCCGCAAATGGCAAGACGTATATTCCCTGCTGCTTGTCACACGATGTTTAGGGAGGACAAAGAAAATTTTCTGAAGGTTCTTCAAAATGTGAGGGTCCCGGACGAATACGCCTCGAACATTTCACGATGTGTTCGGCTCAAGGACCGCACAATTTTCGGGTTGAAGAGCCATGATAGCCACATACTGATGCAACAGCTTCTCCCAATTGCATTGCGTAAGTCATTGCCAGATAAAGTTGTTAGACCTCTTGTGGAGATTTCAGCATTTTTTAAAGGCATATGCTCAACCAAGCTATCACAAGAAGATATGGACCGACTGCAGGGTGATGTTTTTATAACTTTGTGCAAGCTAGAACAGGTATTTCCTCCAGGGTTTTTTACTAGCGTGGTCCACTTGGTCGTGCATCTTGTGCGCAAGTGTAGACTCGGTGGACCCGTGCAGTATAGGTGGATGTACCCGGTAGAGAGGTAAAATTCGACGTAATATGTACATATATATTTTGATTTAATTGTAACCCTAATTGACGACAATCCAAATGTCGTGTATGTGTGTACACCAGGAGTCTTGGGAGTTTCAAGTCTAATGTGCGCAATAAAGCGGCTCCTGAGGGGTGCATTGCAGAGGGATGCATTGCAGAGGGGTACATAGCGACCGAGCTGGTAACGTTCTGTTCAAGGTATCTGAATAACGCACCAACATTCCAAAACAGACTTCAGAGAAATCCTGATGGATCCAAGGGGGCGGGCACGTGAGTTACCCTGAACCGGTTGACAATGCACCAGATTCATCGTTATATTGTGTTCAACTCTGAAGAGTTTCACAATTTGCGGATGTAAGTAGTGTTTATATTTAACAGAATTCGAATAAAATAATTAATAACAATTATTACATAATTGTATACGCTAAATATAGGATGCACAAAGACACGCTTAGGCGATCATGCACTAGGGCTCGCATTACGGAGGCTCTTATTGAAGCACTACATCATGAGCAGTTCTGCGAATGGTACCGTGTATATATAAGGAAATAGTGGTAATTTTGAGATAATAATAAATTTATGCGGGGTTCAATGTAATTAACCAATGTGATGTTTAATATTTGTAATTATAACATAGGTCGATGGTCTGGACGATCAACGTAGAGAGGAATTGGGCCACAACTTGGTTATGCGTTGTAGAGGGCTAAAGGAGACAGCGGTCAAGTACAACAGGTACGTGGTAAATGGGAAATTGTTCCGCACACTTGCCCATGATGTGGGAAGGAGGACGCAGAACAGTGGCGTATGTATTCCAACCGTTGAAGGCGAAACGTACTACGGGCAGTTAACCGATATAGTTGAGGTCGAGTACTATGACAGGACTACGTACGTCCTATTTAAGTGTAATTGGGCAGACCCCACGATGGACAGAGGATTCACAATAGACGAGTATGGCCTAGTGTTTGTCAACTTCAATCACCTCGTCCACATGGGAGAACTGATGAAGGACGAGCCGTACGTGCTTACATCTCAGGTAGATCAAGTATTCTACGTCGAAGATGGAAGGAACCCAAATTGGGTTTGCGCAGTTAGGACCAAACCACGCAACGTGTACGACGTTGGTCAGGGGGAAGGGAGTAATGAGGCAGGTACAACCTACCATGAGTGCGTACCGCTCGTACTAGCCACTAATGACCTACCTGATACGAATGACGAATTCGAGTACGACCGGCCCGACATTGATCCGATCGAAGCTCCCGTGATACAATGACTGATATATTTATTGTTCGTACAATTCGCTTGAACTCAATACAAATTTTTTTTATTTGCATAAATTTCGTTGTATAGTTTGCATATTCATTAAAAATATATAAAATACAAATTTTAATTAATTTGTCTACATTTGTTCGCAGGTATCGATGGACCAGAGACCCCCTCAAGCATATCGGGCACCTCGCCCACCAGTGCCCCCCGTGACAACGCCCACAGATTCGACGACATTATATACTGCGGCGTGGCCACACCACCCAGGTGCCGCTTATAGACCATTGTTGCCGGGTACGATGGCCGTGCCCACGTCAGATCACGGGCAGACTAGCACAACTGGATGTTGCAGTTCTCCATTGTCGGAGCTCCCAACATTATCTCAGATAGGGTTCACCCCACTGGGTAACGTGGCTCGATGGTGGGTGCGAGAGGGGATGGGGCCACAGGGTTATGCGCCATACTTTCCGTTTACATATACTGGACCTATGACATGTAACCCTGATAGTGAGATGCAGGATGATAGATTTCCTCTGTCATAGACCGGGGAGATGCAGATGCCGGCTGTGGGGTTGGGACATGTGCCAGCACAGGCAGCGATGCAGGGCCAGATTATGGGGTTGAGACAGATGCCAGCAGCGACAGCGAGTCAAGTCCCGGGGCCTGGTGAGAGCCAGATGCCTTTATCTGGTGAGAGCCAGGTGCCACTTTCCGGTGAGAGTCAGATGCCAGATCTAGGGGGGAGCTAGAGTACCCATGAGGAGGACGTTGAGATGTTGGGTACAGATCAGTTGGCCCCCGATAGCCCCCAGGATATGCATTCAGATGATGATCAGCAGCCTCCACCAGCGGGAGGGGTTGGCGAGGAGGTCGCAGGCGACCCAGCGACCCAGCATATAGAGATTGAGCAGATTCGGTTGATGGGTAAGTACATATTTAGACATCCTTACAACTCATATTATGTTACCAAAAATAAATATTAAGTTTGAATGAAAAATAAATTTTATGCACAATTTCTTGATATAATTATGTTTTAATGTGTTAACCAATTAAATGTTGTATATTTTTTTCATTAGGGTACAATCCAGATGGAACCATATATTATGAGGTGATTAGGGACCCAGAGAGAAACCGGGGGCTCCCGAGGGGGAAGAAGGTTGTGTTGCAGTACAATGCTGCTCTACAACCTGTTGGATGAGCCTGCAACCGTTTTAGGCGGGCTGAGGGAAGGCTTATCAGGAGCGGGTCCTACATACATATGCGGGACGAATGGGCGAGGGTAGATAAGTAGATTAAGCAGGCAATGTGGGACGCGCTGATGGTATGTTTTAAAAATCTAATTTATTTATTTATTTGAATTAAACTTAAAATTAAGTTTTTCTTGAAGTATTTAAACCTATAATGCTGAAATTGAATGTGCAGGAGGAGTTCTATCTACCTGTATCAATAGACAAGCGCAAGGCACAACAAGAAGCGTGGAATGATATAGGTCGGAAGCACCGCTCGTGGAAGTCGAGGTTCAAAACCAAGCTACATATCCAAGACGGTGACACACCCGAGATTATCCGTGAGAGAGTCCCGGACAATTTTTTTGCGCAGTATGACGCAGCAGATGTAGAGTTCCTGCTGAGCGATTGGTGCACTGAGCATAAAAGGGTATGTAGGCTTTTAATTGTATGACAAGAAAATGTTGTGGTTTTTTAATAACAATTCATTTAATTTTATTACTACTTTAAGTGTGTCAATGCAAACATTTCTATTTCCGCGTTCAATGCGTAGGTGACCTCTGAACGGATGAAGAGGCTGCGGGAGCAGAATGACCTTCCCCATTGTACGAGATCCAAAAGTTATGCCAGATTTAATCACGAGGAGGTGTGTAAAAATATATGTTTATGTTTTTAATATTTGTTGGTAATTGTATTTCTTTTTCTTTACACTATTTTATCGCTCTCTGTTTGTTATATATTTCAACTGGATGATGACAGACATGTACATCGGCACGCCCCCCCACTCGCGCCGCGTCGTTCGTGAAGACCCACACAAGGAAGGACGGCACTTACGTGAATGAACGTACACGGGTCCTATGCGTATGCTACTGATCTAATTTACTAATATTTTTAAATTATGTGTGATATGTCATTATTCAGTATATGAGTTTTTCATGTTGACGACGTACATGAGAGGATGACGCAGAGTTCATCCAGTGATCAAGCCGCCACGCAGAGCGTCTCATCAGACACGGTGCGTTGGGCACGAAACGACGCGTACGAACAGGCGGTTGGGAGGCCTGAGTACGCGGGGAGGGTTCGGCAGGTTGGGTCGAACGTTACACCTGTTCGGGGGACATGTTTCTCATACAGGCCTCGCTCACAGGGGGGACCATCTGAGGGCACGTCTCGAGATTGGGCCGAACACGCCCGGAAAATGGAAGAAATCCAAGCGGAGTTACGGGCTAAGCGAGAGAGGAATGACGCGTTGGAGCAGTGCATGCAACAGTTCGACGCTATGGAGCAGCGCATGCGACAGTTCGAGGTCTTCATGTCCTCCATGGGAGTATTAGCACCATATCTTGGTGCTCAGTCTTCACCTGCACACGTAGGTAGTACGTCGTCTGTTAGTAGTGCATCTGCAGGTATGATTTATATTGTGTATAGGACAAAATTAATTTCAATTTGTTTTCATTACCCCTTTAATTTTGCAAGTAATATTATATACTTTAATTGTCTATATTATTTGCAGGTAATTCGACAACGGTTGGTACGTTGTCGCCAGTTGGACGACGGCTGAGCCAGCACTCCCCTGTCGCTACACCTTCGCCCGCTACACCATCCCTTGCGCAGCAATCGCCGGTTGGCGATAACACGCTTGGGACAGTACCTTGTGCTTCGTAGGGACGCCCTTCGGATTTGTAGATATTTTGTGTAATTATTTTGTGTAATTATTGTGTAATTATTTTTTGTTTGTAAAGATTTGCATATTTAACAAATACGTTATTAATTATTGATTTGTGTAATTTGTATTTTTTTTTAATTTTTAAACGCAATATTTTTTTAAATATTGCGTTTAAAAGAGAAAAAAAAATTAATTAACCCAAACAAATTTAAAAAGACAATAATCAAAACTAAATTAAAAAAAAAAATTCAAATTGTATTTTTTAATTTAATTAAATTTTTAATTAAATTATTTAATTGTATTTTTAATTTAAATTAAAAATATAATTAAAGAATTAAATTAAAAAATACAATTTGAAATTTTTTTTTTTAAAAAAATAAAATAGACACGTGTATTTAATACACGTGTCCAGTTAGACACGAGTATTTGAATACACGTGTCCAAAATACACGTGTCTAACTGTCAGACACGTGTATTTCAATACACGTGTCAAAATGCACAGTTAGTGACATCTACATCTGACACGCGTCGCACGCGTGGCAACCTGTTTGACACGTGTACAGTGTCCGTACACGTGTCAAAATGCACGTGGCAAATTCCATGGATTTTTGTAGTGATATAACAATAATCAGTAAACTTTTCTTAGATTAATATATATTTTGTCAAGATCATTTTTAACATTTTTGAAGTGGGGTGAGTTTTTTTAATTTCTAATCGTATTGATATTTAAGGATCATAATGAAATATGGGGATCACGTAATTTATCAATGTGCTTGATAAAATATTATTCCAATAAGAAGTGTGACCTTCCCAAGAGACTAATAAAAAAATTAGTGAAAAAAGTTGGTGTGTTACCGAAGGTTAAACACCTCTGGATTCATGGAAATTATTTGTTCTAATTGCTAGCAATTTGATCAGGTAATGTGAGAGAGCTTATATGAGATCTACATGTCGTGAAGGTGGCCGAACAATCTAAAATTTATTCGGGCAAATGGGTTACAATATTATATGATCAACTCTCTTACAATATTATTTATCCAAATCTTAGCAATTCAAACATATAATTATTATGAATCCAAATCCAACACAGAGTCCCGACTTCAAATACATGCTTTGACCCCAAATCCAAAACCACAGCCAATCCTAAACTATGGGTGAAGGGCCTGAGACAGTGAGACCTACCTTTTTGACTCAGGTCACCCCATGCGGAGTGATATACGTCCATTGAAGTTCAGAACTTTACCCACTACAAGCAAGTTGGTATTACATTTTCCTCACAAAAAAAAAAAAAGGTTGGTATATATTCCTTTCTTTTAGCCCAAAAAAAAAACAATCCGATTCAATTTTCTTTAG